>NC_141135.1:94596414-94899106 GCF_053477565.2 Lygodium microphyllum
GAAAAAGAAACAGGCCTGCAAATAAAATGCCTAAGGTCAGATGGAGGGGGAGAGTACCTCTCAAATGAGTTTGCAAGATTCCTGTAGGAGCATGGCATAAAGCAGTAATATTCATGCAGTCATACCCCACAACAAAATGAAATTGCAAAAAAGAAAAAACAGACATATTGGAGAGGTATCTCGTGCCATGCTCAATGAAAAAGACTTGCCAGATTTTTACTGGGCTGAAGCAGTTGCTACAGCAGTCTACATAATGAATAGGACTCCCACTGCAACAACACATGGGATGACTCCAGAGGAGAGGTATACTGGCAGGAAACCAGATATTTCTCATTTGAAGATTTTTGGTTGCATTGCCTATGTTCATGTGTCAGATGAGCTGAGATCCAAGTTGGATCCAAAAGCTGAGAAGTGCATCTTTATTGGTTACTCTTTGCACCAGAAAAGGTATAGATGCTATAACCCTTCTACTCGTAAGTTTACAGTGAGCAGAGATGTTGTTTTTGATGAGATGAGTAGCTAGTATAAACCAGTAAATGTGATTGATTATGTAGATGCACAAAATGGTAATGTTGCACAAAATTCACAGCAGCAGTCACAAAATATTAGTGGATCTGGAGTGTCCTCTAGCAATGATTCATATTCTTCGCCATGGACAGGCTGATTGCGATCACGAGAATCTCCTCAAAACAATGTAGATAGTGGTATGCAGGTTTCACGAAAAGGAAAAGAGAAGGTAGATCATGTTTGATGTGAATGCAGATCACTCTTATGTGGATGGTGAATCCAATGGCTCAGAACACAGCATTGATGATGAGTTGGGTATTCCTTCTATTGTTACACCTGGAGTAAGAAAGACCAGGGATGTTTTGAGAGCACCTGGGAGTGAACCTACTTTGCGCAGGTCTATCAGAGCTAGGTATCCTATGGATAGGCTGAAATATGATGGATTTACAGCCATTCACTATGCATATATGGTCAAAGTGATACAGGAACCAGAACCCACTTCTTTTGAGCAAGCCATGGGAAAAGAAAAATGGGAGAAAGCCATGGATGAAGAAATGGATGCCTTAGAAGCAAATGCTACATGGGAATTGGTACCTTTGCCTAAAGATAAGAATGCAATTGGTTGTAAGTGGGTCTATAAGGTAAAACACAATGCAGATGGTTCTGTGAATAGATACAAGGCAAGATTAGTAGTCAAGGGGTATGCAAAAACATATGGCATTGATTATGAAGAAAAATTTAGTCCGATTGCAAGGATGGCAACCGTAAGAGCAGTCATTGCTATGGCTGTATCAAAGGGATGGTCTTTACATCAGATGGATGTAAAGAATGCCTTCTTGCATGGTGATTTGCAAGAAGAGATCTATATGGAGCAGCCACCAGGTTATGTGCATGCTGTTCATCCTGAGTTTGTTTGTAGGTTGAAGAAAGCCTTGTATGGCTTGAAGCAAGCACCTAGAGCATGGTCTGACAAGATAGGACAGTATCTTGTCACTATTGGCTTTCAGATTTCCAAGGCAGATTTCTCACTTTATGTGAGAAAAACAGAGAAAGATATTATGCTACTTGTAATTTATGTTGATGATTTGATTATGACAGGTGACAGTGATGAAGATATCCTTCATGTGAAAATGCTATTGAAGTAGAAGTTTGAGATGAAGGATTTGGGAGAGCTGCGTTATTTCTTGGGCATTGAGGTGATTAGATCACCAAGTGGGATACAGCTCTTGCAGAGGCAGTATGGATTGGACATGCTGTCCAAATATGGGATGACAGGATGTAAGCTTATTTCAGTTCCTTTGGAGCAGAATGTGAAGCTGAGCACAGATGCAGGTGAGCTTCTGGAAGACCCTACTATGTACAGACACATAGTAGGAAGTTTGATTTATATGACTATTACCAGGCCAGATTTGAGCTATGCTGTTGGATTGGTAAGTCAGTTTATGCAGGCTCCAAGGAAACCACATTTGGATGTGGCTAGACGCATACTCAGGTATGTGAAGTCCACACTGCAGTATGGACTACTTTATGAGAATGGGGTTCAGATACAGTTGCATGGATACACTGATGCTAATTGGGCTGGTAGTATTTCTGATAGACGATCTACCAGTGGATATGTGTTCTCTTTTGGGAGTGCTGCAGTCACTTGGAGCAGCAAGAAACAGCCTATAGTTGCCTTGTCGAGCACAAAGGCTAAGTACAGGGGTGCAGCAATGGCTGCAGGTGAGGTAGCTTGGTTGCATAAGCTACTTTATGATATGCATCAGCCTACAGATGGGCCAGTTGTCATTTATTGTGACAACATGAGCAATTTACACTTGGAAAATAACCCAGTCTATCATGCTAGAACAAAGCACATTGAGGTGCATTATCACTATGTGCGGGAGAGGGTTTTACTAGGTCTTATTGATCTAGTTTATGTCAGCACAGAGGATCAGGTAGCTGACATATTCACGAAGGCATTGGACGCAAAGAAGCTGCGCAAGTTCAGAGACCTGCTTGGTGTGCAGGAATTGGGATTGAGCTCGAGGGGGAGTGTTGAGATATTGAGCTCCACTCGTGATATGCCAGGGTGACCGTTGTGCATTTATGTCACCGACTTGTCAATCGCAGATGCGGTTGGTACACCGCCCATGAATAATAGCTACATGACAGTTGTCCTTATCTACTCTAGTTCGTGGCTCAGTTAGTATGCCACCTTAGTTAGTTGAGTTTGGTTTGAGACCCATATATAGGGTTCTTCTATTTCTTTGTACTAGACTTCTTTTTGGCTTACACAAATAAGAAGAGGAAAACTGTTTTCAGCCTCCACCTTTGTGTGTATTCCTCCATTGTGCAAGCAAGAAAGCTAAAAGTGAGCCTCCTTCCTTCTCTCCCATAATCTTTACACCTTGAGGCCATTGAAGTTGGCTCGCTCTACAACATCTAGTCTCGTATACCACGTCCTACCCTTGCCGCCTAGGCAAAGCCTGAACGCTTGCGAGCGTTGAGTTAGGTCGTTGGCTTTGCAAACTTGCTCAAACTGCTCAACAAAGATGTATGGGTCATCATGGGGTTGGTACTTGTCGAGTTGCTTGGCAACAATCGGTATTTTGGACTGGCTCTTTGGGCCTTGGTTCGCCCCTAAACGTGCGAGCAGCAATGCCGCTAGTGCTGCGGCACTTCGTTTTGCAGTCGTGTTATCTAGCAGTCGCTTCATGAGAAGCTTGCTCAATGTGAAGTCCCCCTCTAGGGCTCTCTCGTGATCTGTTTGGTTTCTACCTGCTAGATTCAACACTCGCTACACCTCGCGCAACTCCGTACTTTGCCTTTGGCTTCTAGCCTGCTGATCCCTATTGTATTCGGCCATGCTTTGTGGGCTAGCTTTCTCTCCTCTTCTAGATCTGCGATGATAGCATCTGCAATCCTACCGAGGTGCTCATATCTGGCGTGTGCGTCGTAACTACTTATCAGCTCTGAATACCATCTAGGAAGACGTTCAAATTGAGTTCCTCATTAGACCAGCGGTCTGAGCCTTCCTCTGCCATTGTCGAGTTGTCTTGCTCCACCAAGCTGTCTCAGGTTCAATAGACTTGTTAAATCCACGTCGTTGGCGCTCCTTGCTTGGTCTTAATCTATGCTTTGATGGTTTGTCTATGTCTTGGGTCCTCTCCAATTGGTGGGTTCCTTGAGTGGTTTATCTGAGTGAGTTTCTTTGGTTATTGAATACAAACCTCAATTTATGATCACTCAGTGCGTGTGTCATTTCTCGTATACTTGTGCTCAATCAGACTTTCAGCTTTCTTAAGTGTACTTCAAGTGCGGAAATTCAATGTGAGTGCAGCAAGCAATTCCTCAGCGTCTTACACACTCTCACTTGTTTTGGGCCTGATAGGCTTGTAGATCAATTTTCTGGCTGTTTTGTCAGGGTTTAGGGTTTTCTCGTATGTCGCCTTGTTCGTTTTTTGTCAATTAGGTTTTACAGCTCAGCGGTTTGCACCTAAGTCCTTAGGTCTCGCAACGGCCCACTTCTAGCTGCTAAGCGGCTGCGCACTACGATTTTTTCCTATTACGTGTGCCAGAATTGAGCTCTGAGCGCCCGAAGGGTTTCGACAGTTTGCATTGATGCGTATTTGCAAGGTTAGGTTAAATTTCTGAAAATTTTTATAAAAAGTTACACTCGGACCAACTGGTCCGAATTGCAGGGTCCGAGTAGGTCACTCGAACGGGCCGAGGACTGATCTTCAGGGTTTGACTCGAATGGTTTTGACTCGCACGACCAAATGGCCAATTCAGACAAGGTGATTCAGACGGGCCGAGGCACTTGGGCCGAGGGCCGAATTTGAGACTCGGATGGGTCGTTCGAACGGGCCAAGGTCGAATGTGCCACGTGGCCGAAAGTTTGACTCAGACGGGTCGAATGGGTGGACTCGGACGGTCCACCGAGGGTTTGGGCTGAGTGAGCCGAGTGACAGGGGCCGAGGGCTGATTCTAGGACTCGGCCCAGAAAAGGCCACTCGGACTGACCGAGTGCGGCACACGTAAACGACGCGAACACAAGTTTGATCGATTCACAAGATGTAAGCAAATACAATGGCCATGCACTTCCTGATCCTATCTAGGGGAGTAGAGGAAGAGATTCATATACCTGAATGGGCTGGTAAGCGCGTCGATGATGCAATCGAATCGATGCAGGCTGGAGCTCTCTATATCTCTCTCTCTCTCTCTCTCTCTCTCTCTCTCTCTCTCTCTCTCTCCCACTAAAATGGCACAAATGAGCTCTCCCTTGGCCTCTTGGCTCTTATACCCCTTCCCAAGTGTGGTGTTGCTGCCCCCAATCACTCACTTGTTGATCTTAGGCATCACTAGCGAGCGTTTTATCCATTTTTGTATGATTTTTACCCTATTTTGAAATAGTAAACCCTACTCTTCTTCGGTTCGATTTCCTATTTCTAACCTAAGCTAAATGCAAAAAAAATCAAAGGCAAAAAATTGAAATAGATTCTCCATGTTTTCCAATCATCAAACAACCAGAATATCCCAAAATACTTGTTTTGAATATCAAAAACACCCAAACTTCCTACCTATCTCAAGCTCCGTTTCGGGGATGAATCCCCTACTTCGATGATCGATATGAGGCGCGCAAGTGCTCAAGCTTTAATCCATTGGTCCCGGCAATGGAACCAAAATGTAGTGGGAGCTCACGCTCAACCGCCAAGACCCACGGACCGCTTATTGCTTCAAGCATTTCAAGCGAGCTCTAATGGCTATCTCTCATCTAGCTGACGCGCCGTCGATCCTACGAGTGTAGTGAGCTTACCTTGATGCTAATGTGGGTAGCCTCCTCCCTCGCACACCTCGGTAGCTCCACGATTCTTGATGCTAGCTTAAGCATCCTCAAGCCTCCTCCATCTCCAAGCTCCATCCTCCATAGCCGCACGGGCGAGAAAAGAGAAGAGAAGAGAAGAAGAGAAGAGGAGATGGTGAAGAGCTTCACCCTCTTGATCCCTCACTCCCACACGCTCACTCCCTCACACTCTCACACTCCCTCTCTCAAGAGCACACACAAGCAAGAAGGAGAGAAGAAGAGAAGAAGAAAGCTCTTGGTAGCCACACACCAAAGGAATGAGCTTCCATTTACTTTTTGAACTTTATATTCTAGCCCATGCCTCTAGCCTATGCCCATCTAATATTTTACAATTGGCGCAGGAGGGAGCCTGGCGCTCTTTTACAAGAGTTTTCCAAGTTTTTTGAGGCGCCTTTCATTTAAAATTGCGCCTTTGGTAACTTCTTATCTTGATTCCTCTCTCGACTGGCTACTAAAACACGCAAACTGGCTAGTTCCACCTCTATAGGAAGCAAAGCCTCTTGGCCATAAATGAGGTGAAATGGAGTATAGCCAAGTGAGATTCTGAATGAAGTCCTGTAGGCCCAAAGAGCTGCATTCAATTTTTTATCCCAGTGCTTGGGGTGCATGTGTACCTGCTTGGTAATTATCTTAAAAATCAGCCCATTCACTTTTTCGATCAAACCATTACACTGTGGATAGTAGGGAGTAGAATGCATGTGCTTGATTTTTAGCCTTTCCATTAGCTCCCCTACTAGGTTTGCCCTAAAACCAGGACCCCGATCAGAGATAATTTCCAAAGGTGTGCCAAACCTGCAACAAATATTTTCAAACACAAATTTTCCTACTTCTTGGACTGTGATCCTACTAGTTGCTGAAGCCTCTGTCCACCTCGTCATTAGTCCACTCCCATTATGATGTATTCCTTGCCAGACTGAGTTCCAAAAACCTGTTTCACCTCATACGGTCCAAACCATCTTTGAACCATTTTTCTCATGCTACTATGCTGATTTTCTAGACTACTGTCGTAGACTAGAACCCAATGTCCTTCTTTTATGGCTCTAGGCCTCAAGCGATGCCTTAAATCAAACCTGTCCTTGTTTCTTAGTCGGGCTGCCTTCAAACGATCAACTACTAGCTGCACATCTTCTGTCCTTCTCTCTAGTTGACGAATCCGAAGAGCTAGAAGCTCTTCCCTTGATAAATTCTCATGCCACGGAAGAACACTCCAAGTGAGAGCACAAATTTCTGTAGGCATGACAGGTTTTTGTCCATACATCAACTCTGCAGGCATGTATCCAGTAGTTACACTATGTGTAGAGCGATCAGCCCACAACGCAAAAGGTAGTAATCTCGGCCAATCTCCAATCCGACCTCTACAAGCTTTTGCCAATGCTTTAACTATCGGCGGATGTCCTCTTTCACTCTTGCCATTTCCCTCTGGATTATAGGCAGTAGTAAGAGCCAATTTAATCCCAAGCTGTGAGAAGAATTCTCTAGCTTCATCTGCATCTAGCTCTCCACGATCAGCTGTAATCTTGCCTATACATTCATACCTACAAAATATTTCTTCCAACAAGAATTTACATACTGTAGTGGTGGTCTTTGTCCGCAAAGATCTGCCTTCAACATAGTTTGTAAGATCCTCCCTAGCCAAGACAAGATATCTCATCTGCCAAAGTCCCACTGGCAAAGTAACCAAGTCTACCACCCACTTATAATGCATACATAGTGGATAAGTCGGATGCAACTCATCACGATGTCGCACTAAAGAGTAAAGTTGGCAGTCCCTGCAAGTCTCCACAAAATGAGAAACATCTTTATACATTCCTTTCCACCAGTATCTTTTTTTGATTTTCTCATAGGTAGCCCACACACCTCTATGTCCAGCCCATGAGCTCTCATGAAACTCTCGCATAATCTGTATCTACATCGCTTTATCACAAACTACTCTCAAGGGCAAGCCTCCTCTCTTCTTTGGATGCTTCCAAAGAAAACCATCTTTCAAGAAATACCCATAAGCCTTCCTTCTGATTTTCTTGAATTCATCATCTGTCCAATCAGCTCTTCGAGTCAATGAACTTAGATACTATCCAATTTGCAGCCACTCGTCAACATAAAGTTCTTCAATAAAGGCTTCAACAGTAGATACATGACAATCATGAACAAGGACAGAAGCAGCAAACTCTGTCTCATCATCTTCTGCAAGCATTGACTCCTCATCCTCATATCTTGCTCTAGATAGCATGTCAGCAACTGGATTATCTTTCCCTGCTATGTGTCGAAATTCTGGATTCAATGATTTGATATAGGAAATCCACCGAAGCATCGCTATATCTGGAGTCGAGCAACTAGTAATCATGCCAAGCAAAGGCAAATAATCTGTTTCCACAATAACTGAAGCTCCAATAAAATACCCTTTGTCACATTTCAGTGCAGTGACTACTCCCCACAACTCTCTTTTGATCTGCGGATATCTCCTCTGTCGCTCATTAAGAACTTTAGCTCCAAAGCGGATAGCATACCTATTTCCATCAGCACCATCCTGTCCCACAACCCAACCTATGCCAATAGGGCTAGTATCAACTGTCAACATGATCGGCCGTCCACACTGATAATCCACCTTGCGTAGAGTAGGAGCTGATTGCAACAGCTTCTTGAGCTTACGCATGGCTTTTGAATGCTTCTCATCCCAATGAAATTTCTGCCCCTTTCGAAGCAGCTGATAGAGAACATCTGCTATATGAGCAAAATGAGGAATCCAAATCATGTAAAATACACAAGCTCCCACAAATCTCCGCACCTCTGAAGTAGTCGAGCAATACTCTGCAATCTTGTTTATGGCATCCACCTTTGCAGGAGAAGGCTTCCTGCCATAATATCCAACCATATGCCCAACTATGATGACTTCATTAACACCAAAGACAGATTTCAGCCCTGAAAGTGTGAAATTTACCTCCTTTAATCGTGTCAATATTTGCTCGCAAGCAATCAAGTGGTCAGCCACAAACTGTCTACATCCACACAAATCAAGACTTTCATTCTTTTCTTCTTCTGCACAACCCTTAATAGGCACATCATCTAAAAAAGGCATGGTATACTGCGGAATATAGTCTCGTAGAACTCTATGCATAGCATTCATCATATGAGCAACTGAGTTTGTGGCACCTTGAGGCAAGGTACACATCCTCACAAGACCAATAGGTATCCACATAGTAGTAATATCCCTGCTTTCCAAGGCAAGCTGAAACTGATCATAACCTGAATACAAGTCACCTAGAGAATAGATGGCTCGTCCTGCAAAAGCCTCAGCAAATTCATCCACAACTGGACCTGTTCCCACATTCCTGATTGTCACTTTGTTCACGGGCTGCATATCCTGAATAAATCTCAAAGTACCATTCTTCTTTGGTACAGTAAACCACCTGTTAGAATAGGGTGCAGAAGAGGGTTCCAAAATCCCCATTTTAATCTTCTCATTCAGCAACTCTATCAGCTTTGGCAAGTGTGCTTTAGGCACAGGTATAGGACGTATATTCCATGGTACATGAGGAACAGTGAAGATGACCATAGGTGCAACCAATTCGGGACTAATGCAGCCAATTTCATGTGGAAAGAAAGCAAATGCCTTACCATGACGTCCAAGCATCTCTTTAAAACATTCTTTTTCCACTGGAAGCAAAAAATCATCATTTCCAATCTTCAATTCTGCAAGAGTTTCAACTGTAAACTTATGTCCAATATTTGCAGGGTCTCTCAACATAGGCTGCTTCATAACTTTTTCAATCTGTTCATCACTATCAGAAGGAAGCGGGCCTGCAACCGGCTTAACCTTCTTATCAATTGTTTTATATTTTGTGTCAACCTTGGCATCATTCAAGCACTCTTTTCTTTGCTGCAATTTCTGCAAATTTTCAGCAACTTTCAACTCTGTTGGCTGAAAATTTTCAGCCTTTCGCTCTATGGACTGCATGGGTGCAGCCTGAAACTCTGTATGCAGAAATTTTTCTGCATTCAACTCTGTTGGCTGAATGGATTCAGCCCTCGGCTCTATGGACTGCATAGGTGCATCCTGAAACTCTGTATGCATAAATTTTTCTGCATTCAACTCTGTTGGCTAAATGAATTCAGCCCTCTGCAACTCAGTTAGCTGATCAAGATCAGCCATAAATTCAGTTTGCTGAGTTTTCTCAGCCTCTAACTCTGTTTTCAGCATAAAACCAGAAATTTCCTGAAACATATCCAAGGTTTGCACATGTATGATCTTTGAACCCTTACATACATCAGTTTTCAGCATTGCTCCCATCTCAAACAATGTATCTGCATAAGACATCCCTTCATACAATCCATCTACATGCTCTTCTGCTTGCAAAATACATGTATTCTTCAACTCTTTCTCCTTACGACCAATGTACTGCCTGGCAGCTCTAGGCAAATCTGAAATTTTCTGATAACTCACTGAACTATCTGAAGAAAAACCAACAAAATTATTGGAGAAAGACTGTCTGCCAGGAGGCGAGATCTCCTCTTTTCTCCGCTCCGTACCACTGGCGTCTCGCAAGACAGCGGTACCTAATGAAAATCCAACTCCTTCGCAGGTAGTGGTGCCTCACGCAAGGAGTCCCTGTTTCTCGGATGATTTACCCCAACAGTCATAAATTGAACAGCTCGCATACCATCTTTACTACGTATCCGCGCATAAGCTGACCCGTCATCCATCACTTTCGTTTCCATTCTTGCTTCTGTAATGAAAGGCTGTCCAAGAATAATCGGATAAGAGCAAGAATCCTGAACAAAGCAATGATAATCCTCTTCAACATTACCAATAGAAATTCTGATACTCGGACAAGCAGCATACATATCACCAGAAGTATTATTGGCGGCTCTCATGCGCCAGCCATGCTCTGCATCCATAGGCCACTTGCCACTCTCATAAACACCTCGAGCAATAAGATTAATCTCTGAACCATGATCAACTAAAGCGACCAATGGAATTTTTTTCTCTCCAATCCTTACCACTGTCTCAGTGGTTGCTCTAGCCCAATGACTTCGTGAAAAATGGCTGCGAGGAATGAGAATAGGGGTATCATCTTCTTCATACTGCATAGGCTGCACTATTTTCTCCAATTGCGGATTAACAGAAGCATTCTCAACCATCACTGCATCATCATGCACTTCCCCAAGAGCTCCATGCCACAATCCCTGCAAAGTAGGTCCTTCCATCGCATGTCGTTTCCTCCGCAAAAGATCCTGCATCTGATCCTGTATTTCTCTTCTAGCAATCCCAAGAGCCTCTCCAACAGTAAAAGTGACTTCACTATTCAAAATTCTTTCATGAAAAATCTTACTCATATCCGTTTGCATATCAAGGTCTGACAAGAGCTTGAATCCTGGCTCTTTTCTTTGTTGTCTCTTTTCTTTCTGCTTGTCTCCCATTGGTTGATCAGAACCTGTTTGAGCTGGAGAATTTGACATAGGTGGAGCTGTAACAGGTGGTGAAACAAAGTCACCCCCTCTAGTCTTTTTGGAGGAGCTAGGACCCTCCTCATCTCTTCTTCTCTTTTCCTCAACCATGGCATCTAAACCCTGCGTTTTAGCCATATAAGCAAAAATAGAATACCTGTCAACAGGAGAATCCCATCATGTTTCTCCTCGGATGCTGGAGCCCACACAAGTCATAGTAGATGCCTGAATTTTTCCTCTTCTCGCTATCTCCAAGGCAGAGGACCATAAAGCAGAGTCTCCATCAGATTTCTGCTCAAGCTGGACTCCAAAAGTTGAAGCATCTCCTCTAACACTCACATAAGCTGATCGCGCAGCCATATCATCAACAAGCTTCTTCATACCTCCCTTACCGAAGTTCGTGTTAAGAGGAGCGCCAGTCTCTGTCAGCCATATCTTCCCATCTTGTCCCCAGAACACTACATTCTTCTTAAGTGCTTCCTGAAAAGCATCACAATCTCTGTAGTGTTGGTGCTCTGTACTATCACACCAAATACATCGTCGCCCTTTTCTTTGACCAACTGGAAAAGCAGTCGCTGGAGCAGGTGCTACAGCAGGTACTGACATAAGTTGCTCCTTTAACTTACCAACTTCAGCTTTGACTGCTTCAATCGTCAAATCCGCCAAGCCTTTAATAACATCATCTACAAATAAGGGCACTGGAGCAGCAGGAACTGGTGGATTCACAGCAGGAGGAGTAGGCTTAGGCAAAGAACTTGCAGCAGGGGTAGAAGAAGAAGTCTCCAAGGATTTTTCAGGAACTGATCCTGTATTACGATGCAATCTTACTCTCCTGCGCTGCTTCTTAACAAGAGCATTCACAGCATCAATGACATGTCTCCACTCGGTCTTTAAACCTGAATCAGTAGCTTGATCTTCCAAAAGATCATCCAACTTTTCCTGTAAATCAGCATCAGCAGCTTGTAAAAATAACTCCACTTTCTGCATCTCCAAAGCTTGCTGTTCAGTCCCATCCAACTGATCATAACGGCTTTCAAACTCTCGCAAAAGAGCGGTAACAGAAAGTCCCTTATTAGGCATAGAAACCCATGCTAAAAAATTCCTACGATTCATAAGACCTGTATCCTCCAGGAAATATTCATCTTTTAATGCCTTTTTAAATTCAGCCCAACCTGCATGTGCTTCTTGAATTTCTGCAATTCGACCTTCAAGAGCGCGCACCACGATCCGCAAGAAGTAGCGGCTCCAAACATCTTGAGAAACCCCAAAAAAATTCATCTTTTCTTCATACAAATGCAGGTAAGTTGACACTTGCTGGCCATTAAACTACTTCATCTCCTGTTGGACAGCTTTCAAGGCATCCATAGCATCACTGTCTCGTTTTGCATGAGCTTGCTGCTGCATATACATGGTAAATGACTGAAACAGGTTCTTCATGACATTATCATCTGTCATCTCTTCTTGCGAGTCTCCCATCTTGCTGAAAAAAATGACGCAGCACTTTCACGTCGGGTTCACCAGAAATGTCGTAGAGTTCGTGCAAGAGCTGCAGAACACGGGGTTCAAGGTACACCAAGGAAAGAGGCTAACAAGAAGATCTCAATAACTCAATATTTGATGCCAAGATCACTATATTGCTTGTCAAGTACATTACAAAAGAAGAGTCAAAATAAATGACAAAGCATGACAATCTATCCACTGCTTTACAATAAGCGTATGAGCTTGGTTTTCAGGCCACCGAATAATTCAATCAGATTCAGGACTTAGTCATAAATAGCTTGTTCAAACTCCAGGTCCAATGGATATAACATCTGTTCGCAGTGATTCTGTGTCATGTACTTCATTCAGAAGTGTGTCATCAACAGGTGCTACTATGTTCCACTTCCAAACAATTGCAACAAACACTTGAAGTATATAAGTTAGAGGGCTTCCACCTGAAACCTTGTTCCAACACAAGGGAGTTCCTGCTAGAAAAAAAAACCAGATGCGAGAGTTTTCAAAACTGCCAGTATGCCAAAGCCAAGTCCCCAAGTTGCATTGTCCTCAATGTACACAATAACTGTAATTGCCAATAAGGCACCTGTACAAAGTCCAAAGTACCACCAGTTGAAAATATACTTTCTTTAATTACTATCTTTGTCATCAAATTGATCTGTACCAAAAGCTTCCAGACAGGGCTTTACACCTCCTGTACCAGTGGCAATTAGATATAAAGAGAGGAAACAAAAAGCTAACTGCTCCATTCAATGAGCTTTGCCAAGATCAAAGGCAGGATTGCTTGGAGCTGCTAGACAATGTCCGGACTGATCACAGGCGCCATCTGCTTGTCCTGCACCAAGGCGTAATTCAGCTGTTGGAGCGGGGCATAGCTGATCGTTGACATCGCTTCCATTCAGCAAGCAAATCTACAATTTCTTCTGCGTTTGCAGTTAGTTGAAAGAAATATTCTGTGTTAACACGATTTCCATGACTCCAATGAATTTAAGCCACAGTAGCCTTATATCTTGAACCAGCCTCTGGACGAAAAGCGGCAGCAACAGTGGGAGAATCAGAGGCAAAGTTTGTAGAATTCCAGAGAGAGCGATCGCCAAGTGAATTACAGCTCCTGATTATGAACGATCACCCCCCCAAATGTCAGTCTGGAGTATACCACACTTCTATCAACCACTATGAAGGTTGACGGTGAATGGTCAACAAACTTTAGATGACCACTTCAATATCCACAGATGACCTCCATCGCAGCAGCATGCTTTTCTGACCTTTGTCTTCTCTGTCACAACAGCCTTTAGCAATGATCACTTTCTCTCGTTCTCGTCCTCCCATGTCACAGAGCTCCTTGGCTATTCTTCATCGATCAGCTTCATGTCCGTTCTTGATACTGCAAGACCCAATAGTACTGCAAAATGCGACTCCCGCAACAGCAACTTCATCCTTCCACATCATTCGCTTTCTTAGCTCTCGGTCCTCTTCGTCCGCCTTGACTCCAGACACAATTTTTCCACAATTCAACAGCAATCACTTTCTTTCATACACTCATGAATCTGCAATACAATGAACTCCCCCCCCCTCGTATTCTGCACAGGCGACTACCGAAAAATCCCCGTAATTCTACCTCTCCCAAAACAGCCTGCTTTTTTCCCTCCAAAAGCAGTTTAAAACCCAAATATAGGTTTTCCCTCTTTCTCCTTGAATAACCTTTTACACCTTTAGCTTTTTCGATAATCTTCCATTCTGCCAGTTTGCTCATTGTGAAATCCAAATGGGAATCAGTGCATGGTTTTAGATCTGATGATCCAGCACCAGTTTCATGACTCAACTTCTTGTTGTTGCATTGCCACTTTTCTTTACGATCTCTTTCATTTCTTTTTGTAGGCTAACCTTCAAGACCCCTTTTACTACTTTTTCCATAGCACCATCCACCTTTGAGCCTTTCTTTTAGGGTATCTTTGGAATCATCAATTGCCCCATTAAAATACAGCTTTGTGATGGGTGATCTACGCACAACTGCAACTTCAGCCTTGAAGATTGGATGGCAAAGTATTCCATCGGTGCTTGCACTTTTCTTGGAGTTCATCATTAAAATTATCAGCTTGATAATGTCCTTTGGCATCAGTTATTCATATTTTTCTAACACACACACATCATGCATCCAAACAAAATCATACACATGCACTAAGGGAATATATACATTGGATGCGGATTATCGTAATGCATCACACACACAATGAATCACACACAGAAAATAACACAAATGCACAACAAAAGAAATGGAGGTGTATACGACTCGGATGCGCAGCAGCACGACACCGTTTCATAGATATGCATTCATCTCTACACATAGCTTCCATAGGCTTAAATCAACATGAACTGTTTGCTATAAACTGAGAATTACCAATACTAAATACATGCTTCATTTCATCAAGAGGCAAGTACACCCTCTGAACAGCACTACTGTAGCCCCGCATTACAGCAGTGCTTAATGAAAATCCAGGTCTTTGAATTCCCTTGCATTTGGAACCAAAGGAGACTCTCGAAGCATATCACAATTTCTAGGATGATTAACATAAATAGTAAGAAATTGGACTGCTTTCCACCCATCTTTGCTTTTGACTCTTGCATAAGTAGAACCATCATCAAGTATCTTTGTTTCCATACGCACTCTTGTAGTATAGGGCTGTCCCAAAATCACTGCATATGAGGAATTATCTTGCACAAAGAAGTGTTACTCTTCCTGTACATCACCAATTGTCACTTTTACATTAGGACATGCAGCATAGAGCTCCCCTGAAGAATTATTTGCAGCCTGCTGTCGAAGGGTTTTCGAAAGCAAAGTCGCGACCACAGAGGACCTTGACTAATTTCACGATAGAAAATCAATCAGGCGAATAAGCAAGATGAGAAAATGATGCCAAGACTCTGTTTTATTTCTACCAATAACAAATACAAGGTTCAAGAAGAAGAAATCCGAATAGCCTCTGGGCAAAGATCACCAACATGGCAGCTAACATAAAGTCAAGTAGAAAGTATGTCAATTCTACTATCCATGCAGTACAACAGAGTCTGAAGCAGAGTTGTTAGAGCTGCCATGTATTGACTTGCATGGACCATTCTAAAACCCAGAAAATCTTTGCGTTTCTTCTTGATTGTAACCTTCAGATCTATCTTTTACATCTCTCATACATATAACCTTTGTCCTTGTATCAACTAGCAGATGGTATGTATTCACTTGACATTGTATAAATATTAACCCTTTCTAGCAGCAGTAAGCATCCATAGAAATATCTCTCTAATGCATGTATTTGTCAACATATCTTTCCCATGATCATACAATTAATTGCAGCCAGCTAGAGATAGATAGATTTTGAAGGGAGGGGCAAAGAGCTGAGTTTCATAAAGTATGTAGAGCACATAGAGATCCCCTAGTCTTCTTAGCCATGGCATATCACTTCGTAAATGACCTTAATCAAGAGTAGAAGAATACAAAGCTTGCATAAAAGAGGCAGAATTTAGGTTCTCTAGCCTAGCCTCGTGGATGAATGTGAAACCTGTAGATATCCAAATTTCTTTCATCTGAGAAAGCTCTGCCCCGCCGGCCTTGTCTGGAGCTGTTATGATGATGCATCGAGTCTAGCATTTGTTGAATCCAACGAGTGTTAATGCACATTGCTTGTATCAGTTTCAGCCTGCAGAAACTATTATTAATGTTTCCCCAAAACATCTCGATCGAGAGTCAGTGCCATCCTTAAGCGAGGTGCAGCTCCCAAGCTTTCATAACAGCCTTCATAGTTTGCTTTTGTATTGCTGCCTCCTATGAAAAGCATGATCCATCACCGCCAACTTGTAAGGTTTGTGCGTCATCACCCAATCTGAAAGCTCTAATGTTGCATTGTACTGCCTTCGTCTGCGCAGGATGGTAAAAGTGAAGATTATCAGTTCCTTAGTTAATGGATTCCCTTCATGCACCCTTTTTAGCCCTGATCCATTGTCCACAGCATCCCTCCTTGTCAGAGCTGTTCTTCTGCAAACCATCATGCTTGATAAACCAGATGCTGGCTGAGGAACTTGCGCTGTGAAGCAAATCTGTCATGCAGGCCACAATGCAGATGACGGCCAGGCCTACGATACCAAACACGACGACAGCATTCAGCTTTCTACAGGCACCAAAAGACCTTCAACATGCCATTCAATTTTTCAGTCATTGAGTTCCAATCCTTCCGCTCCATAAGTAGTAAGCCCCTAAAGCTCAGATTCCAGGTTGGATACATAATTCAGCAACATAATGCGGTCTTTGCTCTCTCCCCGTTTCATCAAGAACGTCTGCCTTCTTCAGCTCAATCATCGTCGTTTTGTCTTCCTTCAGCACCATCGTTCATCACTTCTAATTGTTAAAATTGAACCTGGAATGCTCAATGGAGAGGGTGAAACAGCCGATGGCGAGCAGAATGAACAAGAGAACCATACAGGAGACCATTTTCCAAAGAGGTCAATGCCTTCCTGCGATTGCACTCCTTGCTAATATTTATCTCAGAGCTCTGAAAAGCTTTCACCACCTCCCAACCATTATCTCCCTTTCTCTCCTGTTTTCTTTTTCCATTCCTCCCTTCGTTGTCCTGCTCCTCTCGTGCTCCTCCTTCTTTGCCATCTTTTTCCCTCCAAAAAAAACTCCTTCTTTCAAAAATAGTCTTCTTTTTTTGTTTCTCACGCCCCCTTTGTCCTCTTCTCCAGCCGGACAGCTTTTTTTTTACTACATGGTGGTCAAATTTTCTCCATGTCATCCCAGTTGGTAACAATACCATACTCAATGGGATACTTTAAAGTCAATATTCCTTGTGTAGATTGAGCTTCATCACTAACATAAGCATCCCATACCAACCATAACACCAATGTGCCATGGTTGGCCTACAATACTTGGAAATATAGCTTGAGGAGCATCATCTACTTTATTGGCTTTGCATAGTCTAAGAGTAACTATACCCTCAGTGAGATTATCTGGAAGCATTTCTACTTTCTGCATTCTGTTATTCATTTCTAATGCATCATCAAATCTTTGTGCCTTAATGAGAAAGTCTATATCACGATTGTACGTGAAGCTAGCAGGCTCACAACCTAGATCACTCATGCGATCAAACAGTTGCAAAGCCTCCTGAATGTGTTCTTGTTGAGTATATCCTCCAATCAAAGAGCTCCATGTCACAACATCTCAATTGGATAGTGTATCAAAATAACATGCGCATCTGGTAGATTTCTATACTTGGCATACATGCCAACTAGAGCATTATTGATAAGTTCCTCTTACTCCAAACCCTCTTCCACGCAGAACAAAAGTATAAACACCACAACTTGATATGTACAAAGTATCCGATCCCACACACACAACTTTGGGTGAATTTCACACCTCGAATGTGCAGCAATACGACATCCACTCCCTCTAATCCTGCGCATCCTCCGGATGGGCCAACTACCCATGATCGTTATCATCAAGATCCACAAACAGATCAATCTCTTCATTATGCATTTCCAGTATATCAACAAGATTATCTGTCATATCATCTGTCTCTTCCATTGGAGTTTCTTCTCTTTGCTCTTCTCTTGCAAATTCTTCCAATGCATAATCTTCATCATCTCTTTTCTTGAAAATCTTGATTCTTTTTCCAGCAATAGGCACTCTAAGCACTGTCCCATCCAATTCTGTCAGCTCATATGTTGCATTATCAAAGACATGTCTGACTATGTACGACCCAAACCATCTTTTCACCATCTTCCGAAGTGCAATATGCCGATTTTCAAGGCTGCTATCAAAGACTAATACCCAGTCTCCCTCTTCTATTGCTCTAGGCCGCAAGCGATGCCTGCTGTCAAACCTGTCCTTATTTCTTAGTCTAGCAACCTTCAACCTGTCAATAGCTAGCTGAATATCCTCTGGTCTTCTCTCCAACTGTCGAATTCGAAGATCTAAGAGCTTCTCTCTCGACAAATCCTCCTGCCAAGGTAAAACTGACCAAGTCAAAGCACAAGTCTCAGTCGGCATAATAGGTTTCTGACCATACATCAACTCTGCGGGCATATATCCTGTGGTAACACTATGAGTCGTACGATCAGCCCACAAAGCAAATGGTAGAAGTCTCGGCCATGCTTTGGCTAATGCTTTCACTATCGGCGGCGGATGCCCTCTTTCACTCTTCCCATTTCTCTCTAGATTGTATGCTGTGGTTAGAGCCAACTTGATTCCTAGTTGAGAGAAAAACTCCCTAGCTTCATCTGCATCCAATTCACTGCGATCTGCAGTGATCTTACCCACACAGCCATACCTGCATAAAATTTCTTCCAATAAGAACTTACACACTGCACTAGTGGTCTTCGTTCTCAAAGATCTGCCCTCAACATGATTGGTAAGATCCTCTCTAGCCAAAACAATATACCTCATCTGCCATAGACCCATAGGCATAGTAACCAAGTCAACTACCCACTTATAATGAATGCATAGCGGATAGGTCGGATGAAGCTCATCTCGATGACGCACTACCGAATACATCTGGCAGTCTCTGCAAGTCTCTACAAAGTGAGAAACATCTCTATACATGCCTTTCCACCAATATTTCTCCTTAATTTTCTCATAAGTAGTCCACACTCCTCTATGACCAACCCAAGGACTCTCATGAAACTCCCTCATCACCTGTAACTGTGTCTCTCTATCGTAGACAACCCGCAAAGGTAATCCGCCTCTTTTCTTCGGATGCTTCCAAAGAAATCTGTCCTTGAGAAAATAACCATAGGCTTTCCTTCTAATCTTCTTGAACTCTTCATCTGTCCATTCATCTCTTTTGCTTAGTGTACTAAGGTACTTGCCAATCTACAACCAATCTCCAACATAGAGTTCTTCTATGAAAGCCACAATATCATAGACATGACAAACATAATCAACCATAGCGGCTGAAATTTCTGCATCATCCTCTTCTGCAAGTAGTATTTCCTCATCATCATATCTGGATCTAGACAGCATATCTACCACTGGATTATCCTTCCCTGCTATGTGTTTAAATTCTGGATTTAATGACTTGATGTATGCAATCCATCTCAACATAGCTATATCCGGAGTAGAGCAACTCGTAATCATACCAATCAATGGCAAGCAATCTGTATCTACCACAACTGAAGCTCCAATAAAGTACTCCTTGTCACATTTGAGAGTCGTAACAATCCCCAGTAACTCCCTCTTGATTTGCGGATATCTCCTCTGTCTCTCGTTTAGGACTTTCGCCCCAAACCAAATAGCATACCTATTTCCATCTGCATCATCTTGACCCACAACCCAACCTATGCCAATTGGACTAGTGTCAACTGTCAATACAATAGGTCTTCCGTAATTATAATCCGCTTTCTTGAGAGTAGGAGCAATCTGCAATAACTTCTTCAATTTCCACATGGCTCTAGTGTGGCTCTCATCCCAATAGAATTTCTGCCCCTTTCGAAGAAGCTGATATAAACAATCTGCTATGTGTGCAAAATGAGGTATCCAAATCATATAAAACATACAAGCTCCAATGAATCTCCGTACCTCTGAAGTGGTGGAACAATATTCCGCAATCTTGCCTATAGCATCCACCTTATCAGGTGAGGGTTTCCTGCCATAATATCCACACATATGTCCAACAATGACAATCTCATTCACTCCAAAAATAAATTTTTGCCCTGATAGTGTCAAGTTCACTTCTTCTAACCTGGCCAAAATCTTCTCACAAGCTGAAATATGATCAGCCACAAAGTATCTGCATTCCTGCTCATTTAAACTCTCATTCTTCTCTTCTTCTACACACCCCTTAATGGGCACATCATCCAAGAAAGGCATAGTAAGCTGAGGTATATAATCACGAAGAACCTTATGCATGGCATTCATCATATGCGCAACAGAATTAGTGGCACCTTGAGGCAAGGTACATATCCTAACAAGCCCAATAGGAGTTCTCATGGTGGTTATGTCCCTGCTTTCCAAAGCCAGCTGAAACTGATCATATCCTGAATACAAATCACCTAAAGAATAGATGGCACATCCAGCAAATGCTTCTGTAAACTCATCCACAACTGAACCTATACCAACATTCCTGATAGTAACTCTGTTTACTGGTTGCATGTCCTGTATAAATTGGAGAGTACCATTCTTCTTTGGAACCGTAAACCACGTGTTTGAGTATGGTGCAGATGAAGGCTCAAGAATTCCCATCCTGATTTTCTCATTCAATAAATCAATCAACTTTGGTAGGTGTGCCTTAGGCACTGGAATAGGTCGGAGATTCCATGGAATATGAGGAATAGTAAAAATGACCATAGGAGCAACAATATCCGGATTCACACATCTAATCTCATGCAGTAAAAAAGCAAACCCCCTTCCATGTCGCTCAAGCATCTCCTGAAAGCATTGCTTCTCTGTAGGTAGCAAGAAATCACCATTTCCAATTTTCAATTCAGCAAGAGTCTCTGTTGAAAATTTATGGCCTATATGCTCCGAATTCCTCAAAATTGGATGTTTGGAAGCCCTCTCTATTTGCTGATCACTGTCAAGTGGAAGCGGTACAGCTATCCGCTTCACCTTCTTATCCACAGTCATATTTCGTGTCAACCCTGGCTTCATTATGATCATTTGCATTACTCAAATCTTGCTGTAAATCAACAATTCTGCACTCCAATGGCTGAATATCCTCAGCCCTCTGCTCTATGGACTGCATAGGAACAGCCCTAAACTCTGGATGCTGAAATATTTCAGCAGTAAACTCTGTTGGCTGAAAATTTTCAGCCCTCTGTGTCTCTGTAAGCTGATCATAATCAATTGGAAACTTTGTTTGCTGAATTTCTTCAGCACTCAATACTTTTTGCTGAATCACCTCAGCCTCTGATTCAATTTGTGACACAAAATCTGCAATTTCATGAAACATGTCCAGGGATTGCACTAATACATTATAGTGACAACTCTGCATATCAGTTTTCAGTATATTTCCCATATCTGTCATCGTATCTGCACAAATCATACTGTCATACATCCCATCTATGTGCTCATCATCCTCTAAAATTCCTACATTTTTCAAAATTTTCTCCTTCCTGCATATGTACTGCCTGGCAGCTCTAGGCAACTTAGAAGTCTTCTGATAACTCATCGAACTGTTTGCTGAAATTCCAATAAAACCGAAGGAGAAAACACTGCTGCTAGGAGGCGAGAACTCCAATCTCCTCTGCTCTGTACCACCGTCGTCTCGCGAAACGGCGGTACCTAATGAAAACCCGAATCCCTCACAGTGGGCGAAGGTGCATCTCTGAGAGTATCCCTGTTTCTAACATGGTTCACACACAGAGTCATAAACTGTATTGCCCTCATGCCATCTTTACTGCGAATCCGTGCATAAGCACATCCATCATCCATTACCTTTGTTTCCATGTGCATCTCTGTGATGAATGGCTGTCCAAGAATTATGGGATAAGAGCATGAATCCTGCACAAAGAAATGGAAATCCTCCTCTATATCTCCAATAGAAACTTTGACACTAGGACAGGCAGCATACAAATCACCTGCAGTGTTATTGGTGGCTCTCATACGCCACCCATGCTCTACATCCATAGGCCATCTGTTACTTTCATAAACTCCATGAACTATGAGATTAATCTCTAAACCATGATCCACCAAAGCAACATAAGGCACGTGTTTCTCTCCAATTTTTACCATCGTCTCTGTAGTTGCCCTAGCCCAATGACTTCCCGAAAAGTGACTACGCGGTATCAAGACAGGCTCATCAGTTTCAGCATAATGCATAGGCTGAACCCCCTTCTCTATCTGCGGAAAAACAGAAGCATTCTCAACCATAACCTCATCCTCATCCTCATCCAACTCCCCAATCCAAACTCCTTGTGTATCAGTAGTAGGCAATGCATGTCTTTTCCTCTTCAAGACCTCTTGGAACTCATCTTGAAACTCTCTTTTTGAGATGCCCAAAACCTCAGAAATAGTGAAAATCACCTCACTGCCAAGTATCTTGTCCTTCGTGTCTGTAGATGTCTCAATATCAGACATCAATCTAAACCCTGGCTGCTTTCTCTCTCTAGGCTCTTGCCTCTTTTCTCTCTTTTGAGCATCTTCCATCTGTCATTCTGGCCCTGGTCTCAAAGACGGTCCTGTAGTAGGTGGAGTAACAAACTCACCCGCTCTAGTCTTTTTAGCTGCACTTGGATTTTCTTCATCCCTCTTACGCTTCTCCTCAACAAGTACATCTGCTCCCTAAGACTTAGCCAAGTAGGCATAAATAGAGTACCTGTCAACAGGCGAATCCCAACCAGTCTTAGATCTGATGCTAGAGCCTGCACTAGTCAAAACAGTTTGCTGAATTTTTCCCTTGTTTGCTGTCTCCATAGCATAAGTCCATAGTGCTGACTGATTCTTTGATTCCTTCTCAATCTGGACTCCATATGCAGAAGCATCTCCTCTAGCTATCACATAAGAAGTACGCACACCCATGTCATCCACTAACTTCTTCATTCTGCCTTTACCAAAGTTGGTAGCAAGCGGAGCTCCTGTTTCAGTCAACCAAATCTTACCATCTTGTCCCCAAAATACCAAATTCTTCCTCCTTGCATCCTGAAAAGATTCACAATCCCTGCAATGCTGATGGTCTGTACTATCACACCAAATACATCTCCGATCTCTCCTAGGTGCACTAGGAGCACTCCTAGGTGCAGTAGGAGCACTAGAAGAAATAGTAGGCGCAGTCAAAGCAAACTGTTCTTTCAATTTTCCCACCAACTCCACTTTAACTTACTCTAGTGTCAAATCCTTTATGCCTTTGATTATGTCATCAAGAGAGGTAGGCACTGACAAAGTGGATGGTTTTGGAGCAGAAGGTGCTGGCATCGGTCGTGGAACAGGAGTGGAAACAATAGGCACTGGCATAGGCCAAGAAACTGGCTGAGGAGGAGAAGAAATAACAGGGATAGAAGCAGGCATAGGAGCAGAAGACGGTGTCAGTGTCATAGAACCATTCTATAGGCGGGTCTTCCATATCCTCCTCTTGATCAAAGTCGAGACTGCATCTTGGGCATCCCGCCAATCCGTTTTAAGTCCCATAGGCTTCGTGCGATCCTCAAGAAGTTCTCCCAATTCTTCTTGAAGAGCAGGATCTGTAGCTTGCAAGAAAAGCTCAACTTTTTCAACATCCAATGCTCTTTGTTCAATGGCATCAAGCTGACTATACCTCTCTTCAAATTCTCGAATCAACTCTGAAGCAGCTAAGCCTTTGTTTGGCATGTAGGCCCACTCTCGGAATGACCGCCGTGTAGCCATCCCAAAGTCCTCAAGGAAATACTCTTCTTTCAGGTCCTTCTTAAAATCTTGCCAATGTGAATTTTGAATAAAAAGATCAGTCACTTTTGCCCTCAAGGCGGGTGTGATAAGACGAAGGAAATACTTACTCATAAGTCCAGCTGGAACTCCAAAAAACCCCATCTTGATCTCATATGTCATTAAATATGCTGAAACATTACGGCCATCAAATAGCTTCTTCTCATTCTCAACTGCTTCAATCGCCTTAGTCACGCTGTTTGCATTATCCTGCTCCGAATATAGTTGCCTTTGCTAAGACAACTGCTGTTGATGCAATTGTTGCTGCTGCTGCATATACAATTGTGTCTGTTGATTTTGAAGCTGCATACACATGGACATATTTTGCAAAATCTGCTTTAGATCATCTGTTGAAGTACTTGACGCAGCACTCATTGATGGAGCTGAAGTAGAGGACGCAGCTGGAATTGTAGAAGAGGCTGAAATAGATACTGAAGTATCTCCCATCCTGAAATTTCTGCGATGCTTTCACGTCGGGTTCACCAAAGATGTCAAAGGGTTTTCGAAAGCAAAGTCGCGACCACAGAGAACCTTGACTAATTTTAGGATAGAAAATCAATCAGGCGAATAAGCAAGATAAGAAAATGATGCCAAGACTCTGATTTATTTCTATCAATAACAAATACAAGGTTCAAGAAGAAGAAATCCGAATAGCCTCTAGGCATAGATCACCAACATGGCAGCTGACATAAAGTTAAGTAGAAAGTATGTCAATTCTACTATCCATGTAGTACAGCAGAGTCTGAAGCAGAGTTGTTAGAGCTGCCATGTATTGACTTGCATGGACCATTCTAAAACCCAGAAAATCTTTGCGTTTCTTCTTGATTGTAACCTTCAGATCTGTCTTTTACATCTCTCATACATATAACCTTTGTCCTTGTATCAACCAGCAGATGGTATGTATTCACTTGACATTGTATAAATATTAACCCTTTCTAGCAGCAGTAAGCATCCATAGAAACATCTCTCTAATGCATGTATTTGTCAACATATCTTTCCCATGATCATACAATCAGTTGCAGCTAGCTCGAGACAGATAGATTTTGAAGGGAGGGGCAAAGAGCTGAGTTTCATAAAGTATGTAGAGCACATAGAGACCCCCTAGTCTTCTTAGCCATGGCATATCACTTCGTAAATGACCTTACCAAGAGTAGAAGAATACAAAGCCTCCATAAAAGAGGCAGAATTTACATTCTTTGGCCTAGCCTCGTGGATGAATGTGAAACCTGTAGATATCCAAATTTCTTTCATCTGAGAAAGCTCTGCCGCCGGCCTTGTCTGGAGCTATTATGATGATGCATCGAGTCTAGCATTTGTTGAATCCAGCGAGTGTTAATGCACATTGCTTGTATCGGTTTCAGCCTACAGAAACTGTTATTAATGTTTCCCCAAAACATCTCGGTCGAGAGTCAGTGTTATCCGCATTATGTTGCTGAATTATGTATCCAACCTGGAATCTGAGCTTTAGGGGCGGGAGCGGAAGGATTGGAACTCAGTGATGAAAAATTGAATGGCGTGTTGAAGGTCTTTTGGTGCCTGTAGAAAGCTGAATGCTCTCGTTGTGTTTGGTATCACAGGCTTGGCCGTCATCTGCATTGCGGCCTGCATGACATATTTGCTTCACAGCACAAGTTCCTCAGCCAGCATCCGGGTTATCAAGCATGATGGTTTGCAGAAGAACAACTCTGACAAGGAGGGATGCTAGTGGACAATGGATCAAGGCATCACTTCTAATTGTTAAAATTGAACTTGGAATGCTCAATGGAGAGGGTGAAACAGTCGATGGCGAGTAGAATGAACAAGAGAACCATACAGGAGACCGTTTTCCAGAGAGGTCAATGCCTTCATGCGATTGCACTCCTTGCTAATATTTATCTCAGAGCTCTGAAAAGCTTTTGCCACCTCCCAACCATTATCTCCCTTTCTCTCCTGTTTTCTTTTTCCATTCCTCCCTTCGTTGTCCTGCTCCTCTCGTGCTCCTCCTTCTTTGCCACCTTTTTCCCTCCAAAAAAGACTCATTCTTTCAAAAATAGTCTTCTTTTTTTGTTTCTCACGCCCCCTTTGTCCTCTTCTCTAGCCGGACAACTTTTTTTTTACTGCACGGTGGTCAAATTTTCTCCATGTCATCCCAGTTGATAACAATACCATACTCAATGGGATACTTTAAAGTCAATATTCCTTGTTTAGATTGAGCTTCATCACTAAATAAGCATCCCATACCAACCATAACACCAGTGTGCCATGGTCGGCCTACAATACTTGGAAATATAGCTTGAGGAGCATCATCTACTTTATTGGCTTTACATAGTCTAAGGGTAACTATACCCTGAGTGAGATTATCTGGAACATTTCTACTTTCTGCATTCTGTTATTCATTTCTAATGCATCATCAAATCTTTATGCCTTAATGAGAAAGTCTATATCACGATTATACGTGAAGCTAGCAGGCTCACACCCTAGATCACTCATGCGATCAAACAGTTGCAAAGCCTCCTGAATGTGTTCTTGTTGGGTATATCCTCCAATCAAAGAGATCCATGTCACAACATCTCAATTGGATAGTGTATCAAAATAACATGCACATCTGGTAGATTTCTATACTTGGCATACATGCCATCTAGAGCATTATTGATAAGTTCCTCTTACTCCAAACCCTCTTCCACACAGAACAAAAGTATAAACACCACAACTTGATATGTACAAAGTATCCAATCCCACGCACACAACTTTGGGTGAATTTCACACCTCCATTGCATAGCAATACGACACCGCATACGCGAACCATGATCAGTGTCCACATGCCATGCACCATTTTCATACAATCCCCACTCAATGACATTTATCTCAGACCCATGGTCAAGTAAAGCAACACAAGGAGTTTCACGCTCCCGTGTTTTCACTACCGTTTCAGTGGTAGTGATGCTAGGAGGCATATTCCACGGTGGATTCCGTGAGGTTTTGCGGTGGATTCCGTAAAATTTTATTATTACTGGGGCTCATACACAAAGTGGATTCTTTGTGCGAGAAGTCGATGGGGACGCCTATCCTTTTCGGATGTTTTGTTAATTTTATGTGTACATGGGTGATTCCATAGCAGATGATTCCGCAAAATACATATTTAAATTAATAAACGTTTATGAGTTTAGAGTGCGCACTCGTAATAAATTAAGATTAGGATTGATTTCTAACCAATTTATTTATATAGCTGAAGACTGCTAGGTATTCACTTTTGTTGGTTTAATTGTATTATTTTTCTAACAATTGTGAATGCTTCAGTTGATGTGTAGAGCAAGCAGTGGTGGCATTGGAAAGCATTGAAGGATAGCGTGTATTCAAGTTATCGTCAATATTTTTGATGGGCATGTATCTTAGGCATGGCACCTATATTTTGTCGCACTTATTTATCAAAGTGTTTGATATTTATTTATTATTTTTGTATGCACATGGGCGCATGATTTAAATACTTGTATTGGACATTTTAAGAGGCCTAATGGATGCACGCTAGAGACTTAAATGCTTTCCCCACACTGTTAGCTGCACATTGAGCTAATAGCAATTGAGGACAATTGCTATTCCACCTCGGGGGTATGATGACATGAGACATATTCCACGGTGGATTCCGTAAAATTTTATTATTACCAGGGCTCATACACAAAGCGGATTCTTTGTGCGAGAAGTCGATGGGACGCCTATCCTTTTCGGATATTTTGCTAATTTTATGTGTACATGGGTGATTCCATAGCGGGTGATTCTGCAAAATATATATTTAAATTAATAAACGTTTATGAGTTTAGAGTGCGCACTCATAATAAATTAAGGTTAGGATTGATTTCTAACCAATTTATTTATATAGCTGAAGACTACTAGGTATTCACTTTTGTCGATTTAATTGTATTATTTTTCTAACAATTGTGAATGCTTCAGTTGATGTGTAGAGCAAGCAGCGGTGGCATTGGGAAGCATTGGAGGATAGCATGTATTCAAGTTATCGTCAATATTTTTGATGGGCGCGTATCTTAGGCATGGCACCTATGTTTTGTCATGCTTATTTATCAAAGCGTTTGATATTTATTTATTATTTTTGTATGCGCATGGACGTGCGATTTAAATACTTGTATTGGACATTATATTTGGGTACCGCCTAACTTCTTGGGCATCCATTAGCTTTAATTCTTTATTGGCACAAAAGCAAACTCAAAAGCTAAATCGTGCTATTTTGTAATTTGGGCTATTATTTGAGCTTGAAGATGAATAATATATTAAATACATGCTTTGTGGAGCACTCACATAAGGCATGGGGGGAGATTGCACCCAATTGGTCTTTTGTTCATGTCGTTCAAGCTTTTTTCATTGGTTTTTGTGCAAAAAATAGAGTTTTTTTGTTTTGGGGGGACCTTCTGACGCTCACTACGTGCGTATATGGCGACCGATCTGTGCACCAAGTAGCTCTAGCCCAATGATTTCTTGTGTAGTAACTTCGAGGAATAAGTCCTAGAGTCTCTTCTCCATATTGTTGCATTTGCCTTACTCCATGCATATTGCTACAAGACAATGCATTTTCAGCCACTTTCTTCTATTTTCCACATGCTGTCCACTGATTAGTAGCATCCTGCATAGATAATCCAGTATTTACTTCATGCTCATATTCATCTCGAATACCCAACAAACTAGTTTCCTCTTCAAATTGCAGCAATGCACTAGTGGTATCACTAAGAAATTGACACTTCCTTTTAATTATGTTAATGATCTCATCATGAAATTCTCGCAGGCAATGCCAAGCACTTCTCCCAAGGTAAATTTCACCCGATTGTTTAAGATTCGTTCTTCAAGAACCTTCTTAAGATCTGTGGCTGACTCAATGTCAGATTGCAACTTACATCCTGGCTGCTTTCCCTTCTTTTTGCCCTCTTGTTTGTTATCTTGTTTTTGCTTCTGACTGACCTTTTCCATAACATACTCGGGAGGTGGCTGATTTGCAACTTTAAGCTGATCCACTCTTCTTCTTATCATTCTTTTAGATGTCCCTGCAATATCTTCATCTCTTTTTCGTTTTTCTTCCACAAGTACATCCGTGTTTTGTACCTTTGCTAAATATGCATACACTGAATATGCATCTACCAGTGATTCCCAACCAGTTATGCCACGAATGTCTTGCCCTGCATGAGACATTTCACTATTAGTGACCTTTCTCTTTTCAGCTGCATGTAAAGCATGTGTCCATATTTCAACCTTTGGACCAACCATCACTTGGCCATGCATTCTATCCAACTATAGACCAAAAATAGAAGCATGTACCGCCGCATAAGCATTTGGGACAGCCAAGTCTTCCAACAACTTGTGCATATCTCCCTTTCCAAAATTCAAAGCAAGAGGCAATCCCGTTTCTTGTGCATGGATCTTGCCATATTTCCAAAAGATAAGCTGTCTTGCCAAGGCCTCCTAATAGGCAATACAATCCTTTCCCGTGCTGCAAACTGTCACACCATATACATCTTTTTCCAGGCTTAGGGGCTGTTGCCCGTCCCCTTTCCTCTTATCCTTTTTCATCCAATTTTGCAACCTTCAATTGAAGATCCCGCATCCCTTTGCCCAATTCATCTAAGAAATCTTCCCTAATAGAGGGAACAATAGTAGGTATAGCCATAGGGTTAGCCACAGAAGCGGGTGGCTTACTAGATACTTCAACTGTCTTACCCGTAACAGTGGACAAGCTAGAGATATGCAATCTTTCTCTTCTTCTATGCTTCTTCACAAGCGCAGTAACAGCTTCCTTGATATATCTCCACTCTGTTTTTAAGCCTCTTTGTAGTCTGATCCTCCAACAAATCATCAAGCTTCTCTTAAAGCTCAGGATCAGCTACATGTAGAAACAATTCAATTTTCTGACTTGCAAGAGCTTATTGTTCTGCAAGATCCAACTACTCAAATCTACTTTCAAATTCTCTTAACAATTATGTAGCCACAAGACCCTTCATAAATTGTAACACGTACAAAATACCGGCTCCATGCAGATTGAGCCACTCCAAAGAATCCCATCTTTTGAGCATAGGTATGTACATATGCAGATACATTCCTGCCATTGAATAACTTCACCTCACACTCAACTACTTGCAAAGCATTCATCACAACACTTTCTGTTTGAGCTGAAGCTTGCATCACCTGTTGTTGTTGTACCTACATAAGCATATTCATATTTTGCACTAACTGTTGCAAAACATCATTGGAGAATGTACTCAAAGACTCTCCCATATTATCTTTCCTTCTTCTATGACGACCTTTCATGTCGGGTTCACCAATGTCGGAGGGGTTTTTGTCGAAAGGTCGAATCTACTGGGAATCAAAAGTAGAAGGAAGTAGAGATAGGAGATGGAAGAGAAGATAGAGAATAACCATGTGGTAAACACGACAAAAACAAATCATAATGAATTGAATCAATATGTATTGAAAGAACCTGGAATCTTTGCACTACTCAGAAGCAATATCCAGGCATTAGTTCTCTTGGAGCTCCTTTGTAGACCAAAAACATGGATCAGAAAAATCAGCTCTTTCTTTGCTGCCCGGAACCCAAATCTGATGGCTCCGTTGGCTCCGAAAGGGGGGTAAAACCCCAGGACACTTGATCATGAATCTCGTAGATCACTCCTTCTTCTTTCAGTTCAATCTGTAGTTTTCAGCTTGTTTATAGCGATCGCGATGCGCGCGATTTCATCCATCTATCTTTTTTATGAAAAATCTCCTAATTGGCTGAAAAACATCTAGCTTTTTACATGCCATCCTAATCTAGAAGCTTTTTCTAACTTTTTTAGATTTTTTACAATAAATAATATCATATATAGACTAAAATTATCCAAAAATCTAGTATTTTCGGATAATCGATGCAACTCACACTAATACTAATGGCTCGGATTACATTGACTATCTAGATCAATAGAGAAGTCAGATGATGATGCATTCCATACTTTTTCACACTATTTCCTCATAACATCACGACAACGCACGCACATGGAGAGATGAATTATTTAATAAAGAAGAGCAAAGGAAAAGAAAAAATATATTAAAAAAGGCATAATTAAAAAATGTTTGAAATGCATCCAATGCATACCATGTAGTCTTGGGTTTTAACTTTGTCAAGTTGTTCGGTAGATTTTAGTAGTATAGATTAAAATTTTCACGCATTGGTAACTTACACGGTAAAAGAATATTAAAAGTTGAATAACTTTCCACTTGATGTTTGTATGATAAAAAACATGTATATTGCATCACGATTTAACATGAAATCTTCTCAACTATTCTCAATCTTGTGGTGATTAATTTTTCTAAATGAATTCTAATATATAAGTTGGTTGGTATATAATTGAGATTTTTTATGACCTACTTGATACATAAGGGATGCATCTATGACAATTGTAAACATAATTGTGCACAAATCAAAGGAGGAAAATGTGTGAATTGAGAGAGCTTATAACTACGTGGTTTTTTCTGCTTTATGGGTACCATGTACATATACAAGGGATTTCTTAAATGAAGGGCTTTAATGCAAGTAATGTGGTTAGTTTCCTTTTGAATACCCTAGGACCTAGATTTTATCTAAGATAAAATATAAGCTAGGGTTGAGCATCATGGTTACACAATATGGTTTACAATTATATGCAAGCCATTCTTCGGTTGCATTGTCATAAAAAATTCAGGGCAATGTCGATATTTAGAAGAGAGAGAAAAACAAAATTGCCTTAAAATTGCAATCATGATCATCTTAGCTTCAAGAATTGCAAATGATTGGCCTATGCATGTGCGAGTTCCCAATCCAAAGGGTAAATACCCAAAAGGATGCTTGCAAGCCTTCAAAACACCCTCGTGAAATCGCTCCGGTCGAAATATGTCGACATCATCCCCCCAAATCTTTTTACTTCTATGAATAAACACAGTAGGAATAGAGAAGGTGACACCTTGTGGCAAAACCAAATCACCAAGTTTGAAATTTCCACCATTTAGAGTGGGAATGCGTGAGAACAATGTTGGAACAGTTGGATAAAGTCGTAAAGACTCATTAAAGACCATTCCCATCTACAAAAAAAAAACATTGATTAAATATATAGAATATGAAATTGATACAACAGTAAAGATTCCTTAGGTCACTTCTAGTTTTTTTTTCAAAATGCAAATATGATTATATTAAAGAAAAAACAAGTAACAACTTGTACAAAGATGTACTCAATTTTCCTAATAGTTTACTGATTGCTTTAAAAATAGTATTCATTATCTCAGTATAGCAAAACAAAGTACACAACTCATTGCAAGGAGATTTTCAAAAATGTCGACACAACTATGTGATTCTCAACTCTTCTAAACAAAACTACGCTCCTAATACAACCACATAACAAGCATAATTACCACTCAAACACAAGCCATATCGAATGAGACACCTCATTCAAATTTCGTTGATCTCCAAAGAGTGCTTGCTTCCGTACAATAGCTCCATGAAGACTGGCTTTTTCCATGTGAGACATGCAATATCACCAACCTTTTTGAGTCTTATTATAGTTCCACATAATGTGCTTGGTTGATTCATCTTCCTTTTTTCATTTTCAACATGAAACAATTCTATCAAGACTTTCCACAACATAAGATTCAACGTGAAGGGTGGACTACTAAACCACACCCTCTTCAGTATCTTTTTCCATTGCTTAATAGTACTAGGTTCTTTCTTTTTCTAGCCATCTATGGAACCCAAATTGTGTTAGGGGCATTGAAGTCTTTGTTCTTTTTTATTAATAAAACCATGCATTGAGTTACAAACATAGAAACTTAAGGAAATGCCCACCTTTGGTATAGAGGACCATTGGCAAATCATCTTGCTCTCGGAAATCTAGTAAGCCACTACTTCTAAGGATTCATGAGCTTGAATTGAAGACCAGGCTTTTCGACATCATAAAATTGGGTCTACTTGCATCCCATATGTTTGTCCAATATTTTAGACCTTTATCAAATAGAGCCTTTGATAAGGCGTAGTTTTTCATAGGAGTGAGATTGCTATACAAAGTATCCATGCTACACTAGATGACTTGATCCAATGATTAGTTGAATTGCTTCTTAGATTCTCCACATCATTTCAAAAAGCCAACATTAACATGCCAAGAATCAACAAGCTTTCGAGTAGTTTGTGAGACTTTGATAGTCATTTTCAATTTAGAGTTGAGAAGGGCATCCCAATCATTGATCCCCTCCCATTTGCACCACAAATCTATTTACAATAATGCACCATGACTAAAAGTCTTCAATCATCATTAATAGTTGAAGATTGCAAAGATTCAATCCCCAAACCACAACATACTTTAGGCTTTGTCATTTGATCCCAAGAACTCAAATAAAAACCTTCATTTACCATCAAAAGGCAATTGATCTTTTTGAAAATATTTTCCAACATTGACTTGAACAAGGAGAAGATACATGCATTGAAAAACATCATGGGGGTCAACAACTTTAGAATGGTATACAATCGACATGACCACAACAGAGTTTACCCTTCATTTTTAGCTTCCCTTATAATTTTTGCATACGCCAATCAAAGCTTTGCCTCATGGGGAAAACAATGCTAGGTGCAACACCTAAATATCTAATAGGTCTCTGACATCCGATTGACTAAGATAAATTTTGTCGAAGCCTTGTCCATAACTAAAGAGTTAAGTGCTTGGATTAAAACCTTTAATCCCTTCTCCCTATACTTCTTAGGGTCCTTATTCTCCTTACTATGTGGGTTTTGATAGAGTCTTGTGCATGTTTGGCCATGGTCTTTGAAATTCCCTATTTGGATTGATGCTGGAGGTTGAAATTAGGATTATTGCTTTTGCTTTGGACCATGTTCTACATGTGTTTTGTGAAGTTTCCAAGCACTTGCTACTTTTGCTAAGTCATGCTAAAGAAGGAGAAAATTGATGAAAATCCTAAAGATAGATCACTTCTAGTTGGTAGCACGCATGAATATATGAAGGCATTCTTGACTTTTGTGTAATTATTCTTTGCCATACTTATTGATTGGATGCATGCATGATAAGGATAAGTTACGTATCACAAGTTTCTAGATCCACTAAAATAAAACTACTCACATTTAGCATATATCTATAGAAAAAACATGAATGCACATAGAAATAATGTAATTGTGGATATTTGTTTGTAAAAAATTAGGTCTGTGTGCTAGATAGATAAGTATAGAATATGATGTATGCATGCATATAGGGCTATATAGGTGATGTATGTGTGCTAGATAGGTAAGTATAGAATATGATGTATGCATGCATATAGGGCTATATAGGTAATGTATGGATGCATGCATGGATATGTGTGTGTGTGTGTGTGTGTGTGTGTGTGTGTTTGAGAGTGTGATTGTATGCATGCATGTGTGTGTACACTTCGTCTTGTTTTTAAAAAAAAAGGCCAATGTGAGTGAGAGCACTTACCAACTTTAGCTTGTTAACTTGTTCCATGGTAGGCACACCGGTCTTAGCACCACAAATCTCCAGCACCTCACCCCGCAACTTCTCTTGCCATTCAGGGTAGATAGATAAGAGCATCGTGGTCCAAGTGAGCATGTGGGATGTGGTTTCATGGCCAGCCACAAAGAACGTTTTGCATTGATCTATCACTTGGGTGATAATTGGCTTGGACGCTTTAGGGGATATTCCTTTACGAATCGGCCCATACTTTGACTTTGCATAAAAAATAATGGCATCCAAAAGGTCAACCTTGCCTGTCGGTTTATAATTGGAATCCAAGCGCGACTCTACTAAGGTGGAAAGCTCCTTCTCAATGCTTCTTTTAAGACTCCAGTATCGATTGTTTAAAGAAGAGGGGAAATATCTGCATCGATATGGGATTATACACACGAGGTTAATGCACACGTGATGGGAATCCACAATGCAAAAGATTCTAGTCAAAAACTGTTGAGAAAGATCCAACCTCCATCCTGGTATGATGAAGTTCATGGTTGCTTGTTTGATGAAGATAGGTGCAAGCATGGTTTGCTTCTCAAATGCTCCTTTGCCTGCTTGGTACCCACTCCCGAAGCACGTACGTGCTAATATGTCTGCGGTGGCATTTTTGAAATGGTGTGCAACCTCCACTTCCATCGGGCTTCCTCCCTCCATATCTTTGCTAATTGATTCCATCCAAGCACTGGTCATCTCCATTGCAGCACAGTGCATATCCTCCATCATACCCTGCAATACAAGGTCGCAATTCAGAGTACTCAATATGCTACTCTTGTTAGTTGACTGAAATTCCTTACATTTTTCCTTCCTTGAATCACTTGATGCATTCGCAAAACCTAAGTGCTTAGTACCTTGAGTCTCTCTGGATAGAATGTGGGCTGCAGGGCGTTACGCTGGGTTTTCCAATCGTCGCCATTAGCTGTCAATAATCCGTTGCCAAAATAATCGCATGTCATTTTGTGGAAGCTGCTGTTTGATTTCGAATAGCTCTTAAAGTTCGACGTCAGGATGAGCTTAATGACTTCTGGGTCGGTCACGACAAGCCGCGGTCGAGGGCCAAACCACATGACAAACATTTCACCTGCCACAGAACCTTAGACGATCAGACGTATGTAGCCGGAACTTACACGGGGGGGGAGAGAGAGAGAAGAAGCTTTAGATGGATATGGAAGAAGATTCAGACAAACACAACATTATGAGCTTCTGCGAGGGAGGGGCTGCTAGTCCCTAATCTAAGAAGTATGACAATGTTATAAGCTTTCGAAAGGGAGGAATCGCATAGCTAGCTATTGCGTAGCTAACTAGGGGCAAGGGGCTGCTAGTCTCTAATCTGGGGCCAGCATCCCCTTCCCCAGACTCGCACCTAGTAAGGTATGCGGCCGCATAGCTGGTTAGGTATGTGGTGTCTCCTCGGGAAGGAGAAGCTCATGATGTTGAACAGTATAGGGAAAAACGAGAGAGAAGAATCCCTTTTCCCTGATGAGAATACATATATATATATGTGTGTGTGTGTGTGTGTACTGCGCGCGCGCACTCGTGTAGAGAGAGAGAGAGGGGTACCCTGGGATTTGGCCAAGGACTGGGCGTAAAACGGGATAACGCGAGCAGGGAGCAGGGAATCAGGGAAAGGCAGGGGGGAGGTGGAGGTGATGGAGAGGCGCAGGGAGCGCGCCAGCTCCAGCATGTTGCCCAGCGTCGCCGGGTTGTATGGGAGCACGAACACGCCCTGGGCCCGCAGCTGCCTCGCTATCGCCGCCGGCTGTGCCACCGCCCACCACCACAGGTAGTACGACGCCACCATCGCCACCGTCACCCCTATCACTGCACCCCAGCCGCTTATGGCCGCCCCAATATCCAGCACAGAATACTCCATGGCCCCGGTATCCCTCGCAGTACTTCCACCGGGCGAGAGAGAGAGAGAGACAGGCGCAACCGGCACTAATCACTTCGAGCCTCGATATTTTTCACAGCGCTTATGTGCGACTCAGAAGCGAAAACACGACACGAGAGAGAGAGAGAGAGAGAGAAAGAGAGAGAGAGAGAGAGAGGTGTGTTTACGAAAAAAAAAAAAGAGAGAGAGAGGTGTGTGATATTTACGAAAAAGAGAGGTGTGTGATATGCAGGGCAGCAGGGGCTTAGAATCTGACACCCACCTTCCAAAATCTTTTCATGAATCCTCTTTCTCCTTTTCCAAAATCTTTTCTTATTTTCTTCTCTCTCTCTCTCTCTCTCTCTCTCTCTCTCTCTCTCTCAAGTGCAAGGAGAGAACCAAGCCTCTCTCTCTCTCTCTCTCTCTCTCTCTCTCTCTCTCTCTCTCTCAGGCACAAGGTGACAACTAGGCTACCAAGCTCTAGCATAAGTCACAAGTGAGTTATTGTTGTGCTTTTTTTTAATGCATGCATACCACATATGAATAGAAAACTTGCAATCAATAAGTCTCAACACTCATATTATCATTACCTACTTGGTTTAATCTCTCTCTCTCTCTCTCTCTCTCTCTCTCTCTCTCTCTCTCTCCAGCTAGTTGTTTGCATAAGATTCGTACTAAGAATAGGCTCAGAATAGGCAAGCTACAAACTTAAAATTGTCATCAGCAAATAGGTAAGCTTCAAAGATTGCTTGAGCATATTAGGAATACTTTTTCAAATGCACAATGTGTAGAGAATGAAAGTGCAGATGGTATTCTCAATGGGAAAAAGAGAGTATATGTTCGTAGCTATGTTGAGAGAGAGCTATGTTGAGAGAGAGAGAGAGAGAGAGAGAGATGAGGTCACACAGAGCTAGCTACTCTCATTTTCTTCATCATTATTCAAGTAGTCCCACTCAACCTTAGTAACCTGATACATCTAGATATAAGTGATCCAAACCATACTGACCTATTGACTACAGTTAAGACATAACCCGACTTATTCAATGACACACACATGCTAGAGATAGCTCAACACATAGCTGTCATGTTGGGCATACATGCAGCTTGAGCTTGAAGTCTCAGCACTCCCCCCTTCAAGCTCAAGACAATAGCTATACACCAAGTAGCTATCTAAAGTGAGTGAATTTATCTTTACCTAAGGACTTGGTAAAGATATTTGCTACTTGCTGATCTATCTTCACATGTAGGAAATCCACCTTTCCTACAAGTACTATCTCACAGATGAAATGATAGTGTACCTCTATAAGTTTCTTTTCGGCATGATAAATAAGATTTTTTGCCAAAAGTACACTATTCAAATTATCACAATATAGTGTCATTGGAGCCTCTACCTACATATCCAAATATGCCATCAACTTCATCACACAAGCAATCTCACATGCAACTAAAGTAGCACCTCTATATTCTACCTCGGTACTCGATAGTGTAATAGTCGGTTGCTTCTTACTACTCCAACTGATCATCCCACTGCCAAGGCTAAATGCATAGCCACTAGTATGCCTCTACAATCATAAGGACATCTTGCCCAATCCACATCAATGTAGCTAGTGAGCTTCACGACCTTATCTTTCTCATAAAACAACCCATGGTCTATTGTCGCCATGACATATTGCATAATCCTTCTTACAACATCGAGATGTGGTTTCCTGGGCTTTTGCAGAAATAGACATATAAGCCCAACTGCATAACTTAGATTAGGCCTAGTGATATTCAAGTAAATCAAACTTCCGACCATCTATCTATACATAGTGACGTCTGCAATCTCAGCTCCAATATCTATGTCTAGTTTGATATTATGATCCAATGGTGTATCAAGTGGTTTACACTCTGTCATCCCATATTTTTCTTAGCATTTCCAAAGCATAATGTTTCTACATCAACCACAATCCATTAACTAGATTTATCACTTCAATGCCCAAGCTCACATAAATATTTCATGTCAAATTCAAATTTTAGCATACTCATCACATTTTGTATTCCAATGTCATCATCACCTATAATGATGAGATCATCCACGTAGATGACTATCACAACCGATCCTCTATCTATTAGCAAATGGATTGTGATAAGCCCTTCCAACCATAAAACCAAGACTCTGCAAGTAACTGCTAATCCATGCATGCTAGGCTCTTGGAGCTTATTTTAGCCCATACAAAGCTTTCTTTAGCTTGCAGACATAATGAGGAATCCGTGGGTGTGCATACCCTTCAAGTTGATCCATGAATACATCCTCTACCAAGCCATCATTCAAGAATGCATTCTTTACATCCATCTACTGTCAATTTCCAACCCTTTGCTTCAGCCAAAGCAATTATAGTTCTAATGTTTGCCATCTTGGCAACTGGTCTAAAAGTTTCTTCATAATCTAAACCATATTTTTGAGCATATCCTTTGGCAAGCAACCTGGCTTTACATCTCTCTCTCTATGCTACCATTAGACTTGCATTTGATTTTATATACCCATTTGTAGCCTATGGTCTTCTTACCTTCACGCAATAAAACAAGATCCCAAGTTTGATTTTCAGTCAATGCAGCTATTTCTTCATCCATGGCTTTGCACCAATTCTTATCCACTACGTCCTCAACATGTAAAATATTACATGGCGCAGCGAACAGAATCTGAGAAAGAGATAGAGAGTACACAACAAATAAGAGGAGAATCAGTAAATTCTTTAACTTCAAACAACTGATACAAAGATGGCTCTGTCCACCCGTGCGCTTCCATTGTGTGAAGCTTAGATAGCGATCTAGACAGAAGATAGGTGAAGAGCTTAAGGCTAGCTGGAACAACAACTGTGACTGGGTGAAAGATGAGTGAGTGATGGCTATGAAGGGGTTTAGCTTTTATAGCCTACGAAGGTCGTTAGGTCGGCCTGCTGACCGCCAACCTACCATATGAGCCTCCACTAGTCGGCCAGGGAATATTCTAGGGAATATTCCCTTTACCTTTTAACTCCCTTACCACAATAGGGACCCCTTTTAACTCCCTTACCACGCAACTCAATGCAATGTGCCTCGAGTTGCTACCAACTTAACCTCTCCATCTAACCCAAAGATTAGATCCACAATGGTCACCTTTTTGCCATCCGGTCACATAGACCTCATCTGATATACAAGTCAGGACTCCACCAATGTCCGGGCTCACACTTGGCTTCTCCTCATAATGGGGGCCTTACAACTTTGAGCACCATGGATCATTGGTAGCACCTAATGAGGGTGGGGCATTGATCATATCTAACACAACAAACGTAGCAAGTTCTTTTTACTCCATAACCTTTGTCATGTATGCATAGTGCTTTGCAGAATATCCACTAAATGTGAGCCTATCCATTGGGTATTTGGCCCTCTGCGAGCATCTCAACTGCGGTGCATTTCTTGATTCCCCTCTTTCATGAGGCGGAACATACCTGCTCTATCGAGCACCAAGCGTAAATACAAATGGAATACCAAGTTCACTATCAAGATTGTCATATGAATCATAACTAGAAGTAATCATAACAGGAGTCATCATGCCAAAAATATCATCAGAAACGTTTTCTTTTCCTCTACTTTCTACCTTATTTATCCCCCTCACTAACATAGTGTTGTTGGTGGATGGTGATGTAGAACTCCTCAATCTGCCAGTCCTCCATGGAGATACACTAGAAAACAAACCACCTGTAGGCCCTGACACAGAAACACTCTGCTGCGAAATAACATGAGAACCAATGTTTGAAGGCATATCTGTAGGCATGGTAGTAGATGATGCATACCATGAAGCCATTTCATCAAATATGACATCTCTACTAAAGAGTGTCTCTCTAGTAGATGGATCATAACATTTATATGCCTTCCTCTCTTGTGCATAACCAATGAACACACACTTGTGCGCTTTAGGATCCAATTTCTTACGTTTCTCATAGGTATTACAGCCAAAAACTTTCATGTGACTTATGTTTGACTTGTGCCCATAGAGTTTCTAGTATGGAATCATTCCATGTATACCTATAGTGGGGGTTCGATTCAGCACATATATGGCTATCATAACAGCCTCAACCCAATAGTATAGTGGCATGTTTTTTTCATTCAGCATCGCACGAGTAGTCTCCATAAGCACTTTTTTCTTTCTTTCAACCACACCATTCTATTGTGAAGTGTAACTACATGTGAGTTGTCTGCGAATGCCATTTATAGTTAAGTATCTGTCAAACTCATTAGATACATATTCCCCACCACTATCGAATCTCAAGCATGAGATGTAGCAATCAAATTCCTTCTCAACTTGCCTCTTGAATTCTTTAAAAATAGCAAACACTTCATCCTTGTGTTTCAAGATATATACCCAAGTATATCGACTGAAATCATATATGAAAGTTACATAATATTTAGATCCTCCCAGAGAGGCATTATGGGTTGGTCCCCATACATCAGAATGTATCAATTGTAATGGTCTCATACTATTCCAGACATGCTTTACAAATGTAAAGTGAGATTTTTTGCCAAACATGCATCATAGACATGACCGATCTCACTACATTAGGGCCAAAAACGCCTTAAAAAATGCACTTTTGTTAATCATGGGATTAAGGAAAGGGCCAAAGAGAGTTCGCCACATGTGCAAGAATATGGTATTCTTGTCTCCTCTTTTTTAGAGATAGTGGAGTCCATTTCGTGATTCTCTCTTCTTTTTTAGCCAAAACCCCTAAAGTCTGACATGTTTTGGAGTCCCAAAGACCCTATTTACTTACAAATCTGACAAAATACGTGACAAAGATGTGACGAAATTAATAATGAGTTTTTTGAAAGTCGGGAAATCTTTCAATATTGTTTTTGGCGCCCAATACATACTCATTTGTGTTCTTGGCGCTAGTTTTTAGTTCATTGACTCCTCTTTGAACTTCTTTCTTTGCGCTTTCATTCTTTTCATGGCTTCCTCTAGGCGCCCTTCTCGTTTAATACACTCTTCCACAGTCTATAGCCAGGGAGCAGATGGAAATTGGGAGCCCAAAACCTTTACTGTAAACGATTGGGTTACTATGCTGCCATCTTGCAAGGGCTCTCATAAGGTGAAAAGAAGAAAACGAGATGATATAAAACATCACTGGAAGGGGCGTATCATTGCCTTCAAAATTATGCCCGAAGGCTGGTTTGTCAAGATGCAACATGTTTACATGGCCAAGGATATGCACTTGCCTCCAAACGAACGTGTTCCCCAACAAACACATTGTAAGTTATTAGTTGAATAACGTATATAATTCTTTTCCATTCAGGCAAGTTCTAACAACCGGTTCGTCATTGTAGATATCTTTCTGTCAACAAGTATTGAATGGCAACCTGTGGAAAGCCTAAGTGGGACTTTCCATGCCATTCATAAGGTATTGGCAGACATTATTTATGCCGATCAAATTGTGTCTTTTTTTAGTGAATGCAAGGTTTTTATATATTATGCATAGTATGTGGTTCCCTCTAAAGCGGATAGGTATGGGAATATCGAAGATTTGCCATTGCCAAGTCTTTCATCTCTAAACTAGGAGATTCCTGACAAGGTAACGGTGCAGAGTTTCAAATTCAAAATATCTCAGGATATTAAAAAGTCCATGAAAGCTGGAAGGATCTCAAGAAGAATACGTTTATCATGGTTTGTACCCCTCCATATCTTTGTGGCTTGCTTCGAAACAGCAAATTTACAAAGAACAAAGGTATCCTGGCTAAGTAGAAACTTTTTGAAAGAGGATTTGGACAACACTATAGGGACGCTTTGGAAATCTAGAGAGTGCAACCATAAGGGTGATATCTTGAGGTGCAGTGCATGCCCTCAATCCTTGGCTTTGGCTTACAGTATCCCTCGCCAAACTCTTGCTTTGGGCTTTGATTACAGGAGATACAAACTAAGATTGGGTATTTGGGTTCCCTTGGATTCCGATATAGATTGCACACCATATAAACTTGCGGTGCACGTTTTTTCGCATGAAGAAGTAAAGAAGGTGAATGTTACTTCCAATTGGAGTTTGAAAGATGTGAGGGATACCTTGGAATTGCTAGACAACACATCCCCTAGATATAAGTTCAAAGTGAATGGCGTAACAATTGGTAAAAGAACCGAGCGCTCTTTCTCTTGTACGAGTTGTTTGTCTCCCACAATTGTGAGTTTTGAGCCTTGAGAATGAAAAATTTGCAGGAATTTATCTTAATAGATTGTCCTTAAGATATTTTTTAGTGGGAACTCATAAGCTATCATGAAGCAAGTTGCCTTTCGAATGTATATAAATAAAATGTACATTACATTCGATTTATAAGTGAAAATTTTCATTACATCATGAGGTACAAAAATGTCATATAAATGTACAAAGCCAAAATAATAAGTCTCGTGTATGCTTATGTTTGCTCTTTTGATTCTTTATCTGATGCCTTCTCCCTTGTTGGCTTTGTGGCTTCTTTATCGATTTCTTCAAAGATGTTTTTTCTCACAGAGCCTTTCTTTGATTGTTGAAAGAATTTCACCTTTACAGGTAGTCTCTTTTCTTGGGGTTCAAGAGGGGATGGATCAGATTTTAGAGGAGAAAGCATTGGCATTCCTTTTTTTTTAGACTATGTAGCAGTGGTCCCATTGCCATTGCCCTTGCCCTTGACCTTGCCCTTGCCATTGCCATTGCCCTTACCCTTTCCCTTGCCCTTTCCCTTGCTTGTGCCCTTGGCCATTGAAGTTTTGGGAGGAAGAGGGGAGTCAGGATCATATGGTGTGATTGCCTTGTCCAGAACCAGCTCAATGCATCTCTCCCTTATCCACCAAACATATGAATCAGGATAGTCTCTACACTGTAAGAATAAATGTTATAAGTTAGTGAAAAGAAATCATGATAAGGGTTACACAAACATTAAATGAAATTAACTTACATTCACTCCTTCTATTTGTAACAACTTTGAATCCACAGTTCTGCAAATATTTGATATAACTCTCCATCCACAAGAATGCGCATCGCTTTGCAATGGAACTTCTTATAGAAGAAAAGTATAAGGCTTTTGAGGATCAGCAAGATCCTCATATGTAGTATCCAAAAATGTAGAAACAAGTCTACCAGCACTGCAAAAGGAAGCTTTGTAAGTTCAAAATATTTTTTGTAAATAAAATCAAAGCAAGTAATTTTCTTTCAACATACATTCTTGCTTGGCCATGAACACCGCTGAGAGAGTTCATAAAGATAATTTCTCTAGTAAGACAATATAGATGAGACTCCAATGCCCTCTGCAAATTCAAAATAGAGGTGAGCAAAAGGGTGAAAGCAAATGAATATAAATTTTCCTCTACAGAAAAGAAAAATACATTTCTACATAAGGAAAAAAGATGTGGTAATTTGTCACACTATTGAAAGTATGAAAGAATGGTGAAATATTAGACCCAGATCTTGCAAATAGTTCCACAGAGAGAAGTGGATCAACAATATATATGGTTCTACGGATATCGAGAGTGAGAGAGGAGACCAATGCCCTGCAGTCAATAGCAAAAGCTATTCAATACAAATTACATCTAAAATATACTTGAACCTATAAGCCTTACCTTACGCACAAAAAAACAAAAAATATAAGCCTTACCTTATGCAACAAAAAACAACGGAGTCATATAGTTGGACATCCCTTTTCTCCAACATGGGCTTGTCCTCGGGAGTTATACTAAGGTATTCCTCAGGTTCCGCAGAAACATTCACAAGTATTTGCCCATACACTTTGCACATTCTCTCGTGGTTGACGGGAGCAAGTGATGCGGCTTTCCTCTTGTAAACTTCGTCTTCAGTTTCCAACACCTCCTGATTTTTTTCACTCAAGAAAGACTCCTGCTTGGTGGCACCCCTTGTAGAGTAAAGGTGAGTTACATCCTCAACCTTTAGCTTTTTCCCTTTCCTAGATAATTTTGGGGGAATGTTAAGGATTTCAAGGGCTTTTTGATCGTTGGAAGGCAAGGGCCTCAGCACTTTATCGAACCTATACCTAATTTTGCTGATGATGCTGAAATCCTTATTCATAAGGGTAATTCTATAAGCATGGGCAGCAACAATGTAAGCATCGTTCATGAAATCAATAACAAAATCCTCTGCGGCCTCTTGTAGAGCAAGAATGGCTAAGAGTTGCCACTTCTTATTTAGACCAAAGATAGTTGCCACTTGAGACAATCTATCAGAGATCTCTTTAACGACTCTTATGAAAGCAGCCTTTGGAATGACATGCTGTGTAGCTCTCTGGGCTTTTCTAATCTCACTGAAACACCTCTGCATATAGAAGAACCAGGACTTCCTCTTTCTCTTTTGTGGCTTGGGAGGTTCAATGGCTTCAGCACTGTAGGCTCAAGTGTAATTGGAGGGGATGAATCCTTCACAGGGCAAGTCTCACCCTTTGCTTCTTCAACTTCAGGAGAAGAAACATTCACTGCACTGAAATTCTTTAACTCCATGGAAGATGTTAGGCCAACACCTGGTGTAGGGGGGATTTCTGTGGAAAAATGCTATGGGGCCTCTGATGGCCCAGCTTCAACAATATTTGAAGAGGGCTCCTCCTTAGATTCATCAAATTGTAACTTTCTTCTACCCCCACTGTCCTTCCTATCCACATACACTCTTCTTGGAGTTTGCTTTGTCCTTGCCATACAGAGAGGAAAATAGAAGAACTAGAAGGAGAAAAAGTGATATAGAAAATTTCTCAAAACGCAACAGGCCTAATACGGCGCGAGAAGGGACGAGAAGAGAAATGCCGATATGGTGCGATATGAAGAATACGAAGACTATGGAAGCACGCCCTCGCTCCGTATTGGAGAGGACAAGAAGAGAAATGCCGATATGGCGCGATATGAAGAATACAAAGAGTATGGAAGCACGTCCTCGCTCCGTATTGGAGAGGACAATCGCATCGTATCGAAGACGAGAAGAGAAATGCCAACATGGCGCGATATGAAGAATACAAAGACTATGGAAGCACACCCTCGCTCCATATTGGAGAGGACAATAAGGCCGATATGGCGTGAGAGGGAGGTTACGAAAAGTACGGAAGGACGTCCTCGCTCCGTATCGGCACACTGAATGAAGACCACCGAAGTGAAGAAATCAACAAAGAGGCACACTCATTCTGAAGTAAGGAAGATAACCGATATGACATGAGAGAATAGAAACGCAGCAGACGCAACACTCGGATCGCACCGTATCGGCAAGCAAGGTGGAAGAGCTCGAGAAATGTAAAGTGTACACGTAGGCAAAATAACCCCTAATATACCCTCGTGAATCATGACACGTGTTTGGACACTAATTGTGCCATGTGTCCGCATATCGTGCATATGCTACGTGTCGACTAATGACCGCGGTCCACGTGTTTGTCGGCCACGTGTTCGCCAACGGCTAGTGCCATGTGTCGAAGCCCAACGGATAGTGCCAGGTGGCATTATTGAGTGCCTACATAAGGGGGTGTCCCTTATCCATACAACTTTTTTCGGTTTCTTTGTGGACCTCTATCTCTTCTCCTGATACGGCGCGAGAGCGAGTGTTTGTCTTCCGCGCTTTCATCTGTTCGCATCGTTTTATGTGTTCTGCAGAGTCTTCCTTCGGCGTGCCTCCTAAGCTGATAGTGCCTGAGGTCACATGATCACTGATTCTGGCTCTCTCTTTTGGCGTCGTTACGGTTGCGGTCCTTTGGTAAAGTTGTTGGTTTGAATCACCGATATGGCGCAAGGAGGAACATCTGTGTCAAGCGTTTGAGTCTTATCGCACTGTATCAGCACAAGTTGGAAACATGTTTGAACCCACAGATTTTCTAGGCTCCAAGGTTTTGCCAGGAACTGGTAAAAGAAGAAAGCTTTCAAAAGGCTCAAGGGCTTCAACATGTGATGAGCCTGTGCATTCTGTTTCTTCTCCATGCTCTGCCACCAGTGTGAGAATGCCAAGCACATCTCCAGGGAAGCGAAAGTCGGCAATGAGAGGTCTAGGAGTATCAGAGCTTACTGATATCACTCCATCAGAGAGGCTTCTTGATTTTATCCTTCAGAATGGAATGGATCTCTCTTTTTATGGAGTTGTGAAGAATGTCTTTAATCCTGATTGGGACCTTGACAGTGTTTTGAAATCTTGTAAAAAATATATTTTGGAGGACTTTTTGGAGTTTGAAAATCTTGCAGGTCCTTCTATTGAACTTGGCACAAATGAATATGTCCATGTTCCCATTAGGTCAACAGGAAATGAAAAGTCAGTGTTTACTAAGAAGTGTGGTGCCCACTCTCTGGACAGGTTTTATGCAAGAGACATATTGTGCTCCACTCATTCCAAAAACTGCAAGATGATGAGAAAATTTGCTGCTTTTATTGTTTTTACCCTTGTCAAATATCCTGTGAAAGTTGATGAGCAATTAGGATTTTTGGCTATGGTCCAGGTTACTCTTACAAGAAGTAATGTTTTTGGAAAAGACTGCAGCAATTAGGATTTTTGGCTATGGTCCAAGTTACTGTGCTTCTAGAGAGGATACTTTTTGGCGTTCACATCCTATGCCTTGGCTGCAAATCGAACTGATGTAAAATCTATAGCTGGCTATAAGAGAAAAAAATCTCTACGTTATAAAGGAAAGATTCCTGAGGAGGAAGAGAATGTGAGAGTTTTGGAAAACTAGCTTTGTATATATTCCTTTCTTATATATAAAAGTGTGATTGCTCATGTGTCATTTCCGTCTTTTATCTGCATTCTTTGAAGTTGCCGTCGAAAAAACCAATTGAATAGCTCCTCCAAAGCATTGCTTTTTGTAACTCCTCCCCCATGCCTTGTGGTTCGAAAATAACTTGTGTGTGCTGGATAGTGGGATTTTTCCATGCCTTGGTTACTATAAGTTGCTAAGGGGCCATGCTCCTCCACAAAGTAAGGTCCATGAATATGCTACAATACAAAGTAACACTAATTTTATACCAATTGAAAAACCTTTCAAAATAAGTCCATATTAAATAATTGTTACTTTACCAGATAAAAAGTGATATATTTTTCTCCCTATGCCTCTTTTATCGCCTGAACAAGATTTGTGATTGATCTTTTGAACTCTTCTGCATATGTATATGTTGTCTTATGTTGCCTGAGGAGTTTCAGAAAAACATCAAGGTGTATCCAGACCTCCATTCTAAGAAATGCAAGCCTCGGCATGCTTGCAACATTTGTTGTGATCTCACATAGCTCTCTCCAACACTCCCAAGCCGCATTCACTTGCTTTCCTGAATGGTTTCCTAAGAATTGTCTAGCTTTTGAGCCTCCCATAGAGACATCAGCCAAGATATCTCTTGTTTTTCCTGAAAGTATTGGATCCTTTCTCAAGTGAACTTGGCCCCCATGAAATCCCATTTTCGATAGTAATGCCTCGCATTTATCAATACACTCATCTGATAAAGGTAATGGCTTAATGGAATATGCGTAGTCAAGATGCAACCTAAGAAGCTTATCGATTATTCTAATCTCTGCACATGCAAAGTACAAATTTGAACATTCTTAAGAGAGATTGAAAGAATGGGATCCCAGATGTCTTCTATGTTTTTAAATTTACTCAAATCTATAGAGTCTCTATTTGGGGCTCTTCTTACTGGTCGCAAACTACTCCAATCTTTGGATCCAATACTTTCCATGCAATAAATGCAAGGATATTTTGCATTTGTACCATTACATATTCCAAGCATACATTTGATAGTTTTTAAATCAGCACTCATATGCCATTCCACATTAAAATTACCAACCCCATCAACTACCAACATTTTGCCTTCACTTTGAGACTTAATGATATTTGGAATACATGTATGGTTGAACAACCATTTCAACGTTTGATGATTTTCAATTGGTACCTAGGCTGCACCAATCCACCAAATCTCCATCTCGGATTGGATCTTATGTAATGGAGCTTGGCCCTCACCATTGCTATGGTCCAATGCCATGTTCATGAGGCAAATGCTAATTCTTTCCATCTTCTGTCCCTTTTGAATCTGTGCTTCATCCAACTTCAAGGAAAACTTTAGAACACCATAACTTTCTTCTACTGTGATTTTATACATGTGAACCATTGCAATTTGCACCTTTTTAAGATCAACCCATATATTGTTAAACGCATTGTAATAAAAAATTGCATTTTTTTTTGTTTTTCATAGGACATAGACCTTTCGATGTGAATGTAATCTCCAAAAACATGTGGAATCTTGCGATTCATGGCAATTCTTGCAGTCGAAACTACAAGGGCTCGAGGCAATCCAAATATAGCTACCCTATTGCGTTTAAAAATTTTAAACCATAATCCAGAGATAGCATGATAACCTTTTCGACTTATACCCACAGTATCACATGTCGCTACAATTTCATTTGCTTTCACCGTGCCTTTTAAGTCCTTCACTAACTCTTTGAGAGTTGGACCTCTCAAATCCGCATTTTCGGGTGACTTAAGAATCCTCAAAATATCTTTCTTATTCATGGTTTCCTTCAAAAGTTTGATTCTTTCCTCATTCTCTCGGATATTGATGCCTAATATGTTAGAGACATATTTCTTTGTAAGATTTAGTCTCCTTTTCTTTGCTCTCTCACACAAGTTGGTTATATTTTTTAATGGTCTCTTCCTCTCTCTAAATCCTACTGGAGTTTCTCTCAAGCGTGGTAGCTTATCCTGCAATGACTTGTTAACATTTTTCAAAATATCAATCTGACTTGTCAACTCTAAAATATTTGTTTGTGTAGTTTCTAGTGCTTTTTTCATTTCGTGCATTTGAGCTATATATGTGTAAGATGCAGAGTATAACCTCATACAGTAGCCAAGCATCCCATTATAACCTTCTCCAGCATATCTTATATAGTCATGGACATTGAAAAAAGGAGGTGGTTTACCTATAGAAGGATCCCTAGGATAAATATTTCCGTCCACCCACAAATCTATATGTTTCATTCCTTGTGTTCGCAACCTGTTGGCTTCAATCTCATCTATCAATACTCGATGATGTATACTTCTCCAAGATGTGTAAATCGGATCTAGTTGAATAGTTAGCTTGTATTTACGTGTGCTTGCGCCTGTGTTATTTGAAGTAGTATCGCTAGACATTCTAGCAAATGAACTGAGCAAGAATCTCATAGTGCTAGGAAGCAAGTGCAACAAAAATAATGGCAAACGAGAATAGTCTGTAGAAAGAAAACGCAGGAGCAAACAAATGCGAAGTTCGTACGAAAATCTCAAAAATACAAAATCTCTTGAGTTCCAAGACAAAAACAGCTGAAAAGGTGACCCCTGACCTGGATTAAAAGATGAGGGCAATTAATGGCCGACCTCTTCAATGAACCAAATATTCTCTCATTAATCACATCTGGACAACCAAATTTAGAGGTTTTATTATTCCTAAACCTCAAGTAATTAGCAACTTAATCACTTTCTTACAAGTGCCATTTTTGAAGTGTTTTTGGCCCTAATGGTATGTAAACTTTGGAGAACCTGTCATGAGCTGCTTTCTTTGCATAGTTTGCAGTCACTGAATATTTACATGACCAACCCTTTTGTGTCATATTTCCAAATCTCCAATAGTGCCCTGGTCTTGCGCAAACATGGCTAATTTCAGTTGAGGTAATGTTGCATCCAATGTGAACATTCTACCATGTTTGTGACCTTGAGCAATGAGTTTATAGCCATTACCCTCAGGGAAGTTACTATATGTATATCCTCTACATCATGTGCGTTCAAGGCCTATTTATAAATATCCTTATCTGTGAGTTTTTCATGAATAAAGCATAACCCTTTTCTATTCAATCTGTAAACAACTCATTTATATTATACCCTTCTATATGTAAAAAATGTATAAAAATGGTATTATAAAAATACCACATTTTGAACCCACATGATGCACACATAAATTCATGAGTAACTTACCCGAGCCATTACCAAGCTCTTCTATGAAGCACCCATGTTTATTAAATTGAACATGCAAGTACTATTCGGTCATTTGACCAACTAATAACAAGTTTTCTGTAATGGGAGGGAATATGCAATACATCATGTAGACTTTTCTTTTGCCCATCATGAATGAATAAGGGTACTACATCCTTATTCTCAATGGTGTGCTGAGTATCATCCCCACTACACACATATCCATTCTTTTCAAGAACCATATTTGTAAACCAATCACCAACCATGAGGTGTCATGTGATTCGAAATTCCAGAATCAATGTACCAAATATTATCTATTTTAGAGTCCTTAACTGCACGGTTTTGAACATACATCATGGCAAATAGTCTGTTAGTGGAAGCATCCTCTGTATGACTTGATGATGCATAATGTCCCTGTTGTTTTCCTTTTTGATTAGCCTACTTTTTCCAGCACTCTTTGGTAATGTGGCCATACTTACCATAGTAGTGACAATCCTTATCTTTATTTGGATTGACATGAGTATGTTGTGACTGCTAGGATCCTCTGCCTCTAGGGCTAGATCTCCCCCTCACTCTAAAATGACCACCACCTCTTGCATGATGACCCTGCGAGGCATTACCACTGTGAGATGCATGCTTTTGTGTTCCTTATCATCCATGAGCAAACCCTCTTCCTCTACTGCCACGACCTCATTGATTAGAATAGAACTCACCATCTTTTCTTTTAGAGCTACTTGATCTTGTAGTTAATCCTAATTTGACTTCTTCATGGATCAACAATGGCACAAGCTCATTGAAGTCTAGCATTTCAATCTGCACGGATATAGAGGTGTTAAAATATTTGTGCTCAAGTCCCAAATCATTTAGGGTAACAGCCACTAAATCCTCATCATTAACATCAACTCCGACTAGCATTAGCTGATCTGCAATGGTGTTAATTTCGATAACATAGTCATGTATGCATTGACCTTTCTTATCCATATTGTTAAACTTCTACTTATTAAGATAGATTTTGCAAGCACTAGTGGTTGTGCCATAATACCAAATCAAAATATTCCAAGCATCCTCTGGTGACTTGCAGCTCATTATCTACATGACCATTGCATCGTAGATGCACAAAGACAACCAATGCAATACTTTTCAGGCTCTTTCCATCCATGCTCGATGTGTCCATCTCTGTTTCGTTATAGGATTTATGTCTAGAAGTTTGGGTTCAGCTTCAACACCCATAACTAATCCCAATAACCCTCTCCAATCATTTGGAAGTTCTCCATCCGAAACTTCCAAATAGCATAATTGTTGTTATCAAGTTTGTCACCCACTATCTAAGTTATATTATTTGTTCTCTCTGCATTTTCCATCTTAACATCTCTATATATTCAATTCAGTAATAAACTATTACTGCATGACACCATGCAAACCAACATACACTTTGCTCATAATAATATATTATATTCACTGTATATTTAGGACATTTCAGTCCTTTAGTTTTTAGCAATAAATTCATTGCAGTATGCACATTATCTCAGCTTCTTAACTTGTCCAAACATGTTCCAACATGTACACTCTCAGTTGAGCATCAACATATAAGCATTAATATAGTCATAATAGTAACACAAGCTTCTCGTATTCATGTAAGAAAAACTTCCAATAGTTGTCAGAAATTGCAGGGAGTTGGAGTATTTAGTACAACCTTAGCTCACAGTTTGTGCTTATAGAAACTCAAATAGCATGACATAATCATATAGCAACACCCATGCATGTATGAGCATCAAATCATGCTTCAATGAGCTATTGGCAGTTGAAAAAAACCTGTCTAGACTTCCTTATAGAATATAGCATGCAACTATTCCTACAATTTGTTTTCCCAGGTATTCAACCACATAAATTGTATGCCAAGTTCAATGCTAACATTTTGCTCAATGTCCAAGTTCTATTCCTTTTTGCACTAATCAATGAATATGGATGGTTCTTTTACTCATACATAAGAGCAAATTTTGATCATGTCACTCTATTGAATTGTAGCCATCAAGCTCTAACATGCTTACAATGATGCCAATATACTAATGACACATATGCCCAATGTAGACTAAGGGAAACTTGACTTGTTAACAATAATGGTGCATACATTGGAGACAACACAAGTACTACCTTGACTTGTTAAGTATGAAAGTAGCTCAAATGATGTCCATGCTATCAACCCAGAACAGGTGCAATCTCAAATCTATTCACGCTTATTAGAAACACCAGAGGCACACATGTTTGCTCTTGGTTGATGCTTCAATAGTCAACACTCAATACTATGGACCCCCTTGAATGCCTCACACAGGCCCTGATGAGAATATATATAATTAGCTACATACCTCTTACTTGAGATTGCCATTGACTTTAGTACATATTCAAATTCCAGTTATGCCTATGCTCAGTAAGACCATGCTCTGATACCATGTTGAGAGAGAGAGAGAGATGAGGTCACACAGAGCTAGCTACTCTCATTTTCTTCATCATTATTTAAGTAGTCCCACGCAACTCTAGTAACCTAATACATCTAGATCTAAGTGATCCAAACCATACTAATCTACTGGCTACGGTTTAGTCATAACCTGATCTATTCAATGACACATACATGCTAGAGATAGTTGGGCACATAGTTGTCATGTCGGGCATACATGCATCTTGAGCTTGAAGTCTCAACAAGCTATGTATCCTTGTGGAAGCTTCTCTATCCTTTGTTGTAGGATGAGGAGGGAAAAGTGAGAGTGAAGTTCTCAATTTGCACTTCATTGAACATGACAAATCCTTGTGGAGGAAAAGGTAGCACTACCATTCAAAAGCAAGCATTGCCTATCCATAATGCCTTCGGAGTCACATAAGTTAGCAATTTAGTGTAAAAGCTTTATGGTGCTGGTGAAAATGTAAAGCATATTGAAAAGCATGTTGAACTTATTGTAGACAACGAGAAGTGTAGAATTACTAGTGTTATACAAATCATGTATAGGGTTTCCATAAAGGACATGTCTTTAGAAGCATTTGAAGATGAATGTAAACTGCTTATGTATATGAAAACTCCTAGCATGCCTCTTTCTTGTGAGTATTCAGCTTATACCAATCCATCTTCAGGAAAATATTTACTCTTAGTCATCCATATAGTATATTGGGAAAAACTTAAGGGGGAGATTGGGCATAGTCCGCCGTGTTTTTCTATCATTGTAGATGAAAGCATGGATAGAAGGTTTGAGGAGCATCTTATCCTTTATATCACATACTTAAAGGATGGTGGTGTAGGCTATTGAAAAACATCCTTTGTGAAACTCATTGGTGTTGATGATGTAAAGGCTCAATCCATGTATCAAGGCATTATAAAAGTACTACATCAATTAGATCTTCCACTTTCTAAGATGGTTGCTATGGGCTCGAATGGTGCTGCATCCATAGTTGGAAGAAGATCTAGATTATTTGCAAAGCTTTGCAAGGATGTACCACAGTTTCTTAGGGTACATTGTATTTCCCATAAGGAAGCACTTGTAGTGAAAGATACTTGTGAATGCATTCTAGAGATTATTCGAGGAGACGCAGTGAGAAAGCTCATGCTTGCCTTTTTACTAAGAGATTATGAGATAATGAGAATTCATAGTGTGAGGTGGTTGTCATGTGAAAATTTCATGAAAATGTATAAATTTCTTTAGTAATTAGCTTTAGATTTGATTAATTCTAATTTCATTCTTGTTTCCTTTTTTGACTTTGTTGTTTTGTTATCGTAGGTTGGTGAAAGTGTTGCCTATATTGGAATGTTGGAAGACAAAGTATCCATCAATGTATAAAAAAGCAACAAAATTTCAATTGCTATTTATTATTCATTTCATGGCGGATGTACTTAAAGAAACTAATGTATTAAGCCAAAATTTTAGGAAAATGATTGCGACATTACTGATGCCAGGAGGCATATTTCACGGTGGATTCCGTGCCACGGTGGATTCCGTGAGGTTTTACGGTGGATTCCGTAAACTTAGATGACCGGGGCTCATACACAAAGAGGATTCTTTGTGCGAGAAGTTGATGGGGACGCCTGTCCTTTTCGGGCGTTTCATTAATTTAGTGTGTACATGGGTGATTCCATAGCGGGTGATTCCGTAAAATGCATATTAAATTAATAAACGTTTATGAGTTTAGAGTGTGCACTCGTGATAAATTAAGGTTAGGATTTATTTATAACCAATTGATTGATTTATGTAGCTGAAGACTGCTAGATATTCACTTTTGTCGGTTTAATTGTATTATTTTACTAACGATTGTGAATGCTTCAGTTGATGTGTAGAGATAGCAGCAGTGGCGGAGGAAAGCATTGGAGTCTAGCGAGTATTCGACCTTTGGATTATATTTTGATAGGCGCCACGCCTATATTTTGTTATGTCTATTGAGACATTGATTATTGATTATTATTTTGTATGCGCCTATGCGCACGGATATGTTATTTCTATTTTGGACATTGAGATTGGGCGTGCCAGGCTCTATGGGCACCGTCCATTAGCTTTATTTCCTATTTTTGTAGAAAGCAAACTCAAAAGCTAAAAGCTTGTCATATTTTTATAAATTGGGCTATTATTGAGCATGAAGATGGAAATATACATAAAATACATGCTTTGTGAAGCGCTCACACAAGGCATGGGGGGAGATTGAACCCAATTGGTCTCTTGCTTCTTGTCGTTCATGCTTTTACATTGTTTTTTGTGCAAAAAGGTAGAGTTCATTGTTCTTGGGGACCTTTTGGGATTCACTACGTGAGCATTCTGCGACCGATCTGTGCACCAGTGGTATCAGAGCGGAGCTGAGATCAAGAGCTTCCAATTGCTACCAATCTCGAGCGAAGGCGGAGCTCCAGGAACGATCGGGCTCTACAGTCAATCTCGTCGCGAACCGTCGATACAGGCAGACTTCTGGCAATCAAGAACCCCTGTTTCTACTGTCAGATTGCGAAGGACTAGGATGTACAGGCGGAGTACCACGCATCCATCTCCTTCATCAAGTCGTCAAAAAACAGTGAGCAAACTCCATAATCCATCTTTTCAAAAGCTTAATTGTTAAGCTTATAAGCTTAAAAAGAAGCTTATTGCTTCAAATTTTCAATCGTGAGGTCTCTGAGGACCTCCGATTTTTCCGCGTGGCGGAAAAAACGCCCCCTCCCCCCCCCATGAAATCAGACGACGGCTGAATTTTCATTAAGCTTTTCAAGCTTAATTCCTTAAGTCAAAGCTAAACTATCAAGTCAAATCATACAAGGCAATCAAGTTCATTAACTTCAGGTCCTGCACTTCTGAAGTCAAGTCCTGCAAGTCGACTGGAATCAAGTTCTACAAGTTCACTAAGTTTTGCAAGTCTGCAACTCTGTAAGTCGGCTAAGTCTACAACTCTGCAAGTCAGACTAGTCAACTGGAGTCAGAACTGACTAGTGCTCAAAACTCCTAGAAGGGCTGTTCCTATGCAAAAACTCTGAACTGGAAAGTTGTTCGTGATAAAGTATTCCACCTATCTACATGTTCGCTGAAGTATTTTCAGCAAACGAAGATAGAAATATTGCAGATTTTCTGAAAATTGAGAAAGAAATACCCAAAAATACATAGCCTTGTAACCCCGAGTTTGAGCTACGCTCATCCCGCTAACCTAATTTTGAGTGAGAAAGGTTTATTGAGTTTTACAGGATGACGACTCCACATATGGATGATCCTATGGCTGAAGACGACTTACCTGAGCCTACCATGGAACAAAAGATGGATCTAATCATGCTGCAATTGGAAGAAGAGCGAAGGGCTAGGCAAGCATTGCAAGCGCAATTGATAAAATTACAAAGAGCATCCACCGACAAAGAAGAACCTCAAGCTGAAGATTTAATTCGACGTACCATCGACGCCACTCTTGAAGCACAAACCATTCGCAAGGAATCAAAGATAAGTAAACGAAGTTTCAAATTTCGCACTTTCAATGGCATACGAGAAGGAAAGACTGTTTTATCATTCATTAGCCAGTTTGATGACTATTTCCATGAGGAAACTTATCCAGAAAAAGATAAAATCAAGTGTATTACTAATCATCTGATAGACAGAGCATCACTTTGGTGGACTGTAGTACGCAAGAGCATAGAATGTCCTGCTACTTGGGAAGATTTTAAGAAGAAGTTCATGCAGAATTTCCTTCCACCGCAATTTCATGAGAAGGCTATCAAGCAATGGGATTTACTTCAACAACGGGATCGTGAGACTATTCCACAGTATACAGAGCGTTTTTGGAATGCACTCCTATAGCTACGCATGCTTGAAGACATACCAGAGACGACACATAAGCGGAAGTATATGTCTGGACTTCTTGGACATTACTACGCTGAAGTGAACATGTTCAAGCCTGCTACCCTTGAAGACGCCATCTCACTAGCTCACGACACTGAAGATAAGATACACGGAAGAGACAGACGACCACAGTAATTCCAAGCCAATGGTAATTATGGATCTAAACAATTCAACTCCAATTTTAGAAGGTTTAATCCAGGTCGTTTCTCATCACCATCTTTCCGCAAGAATTGGACTAAACCACCTGCATTACCATCCAATGTCAATCCAAATCCTAAGCCTATTCCACAAGCAAATCCAAATGTACCCAGACTTCCAGCCATTGCAAATAATGTAACCAAAGCCAAGCCAATAGTATGCTATAAATATCACCAGCCAGGGCATCTCGCAACAAATTGTCATTCAAAGAAGCCACCAGCACATATCAACTATCTTGGAGCCATGGACGAAGACGAGCATGAGGATATGCCTGATTTCACTGAAGATGAGGATGATCCTACTACTACTTTCAACACTTTACCAGGTATGCCTACTCCACATTCATTATTGACTATGAAATGTTTGGTGCATGGAAAGGAAAGAACTATCTTGCATGATGACGGTAGTACTCATGACTTTATTTCAGCAAAATTGTTAAAGGAATTGAAATTACAGACTGTACCTACGCATTATCGCATAAAAGCTGCATTTTTAGGCATAGGTACAATGGCACACAAGAAGTACAAGATTTAGAGATTCAAATTGGTTCATACATTGAAAGAAGAAATTTCTTAGTTGTTCCATTACAGTCAAGCGACATTATTTTAGGAATGCCTTGGAGACACCAGCATAATCCAAATATAGATTATTCCACGCACACAATGAATATTAATTTTCAAGGAAAATCTATTACATTATATGGTATGCATGCATCTAATGTCTTTCCACTGCTTTCGCATACTCAAGCAAAACCTCCATTACGCAAGAGTACTAAATCATATCTCATTTGGGTGAATGAATTGCACGCAAAGGAAAATCATATGCACCCTAGGCATAAGGAATTTCTTGCATATTTTAAGGACTGTTTTGCAGAAGACCTACCACCAGGTTTACCACCTTCACGACCAGAAGATCATAAAATTGATTTAATCCCTGGCACACAACCACCTTGCAAAGCACCATATAGGCACAATCAAATAGAGCAAAAAGAAATCCAGAGTCAAGTTGAAGAATTACTAAATAGAGGCTTAATTCGACCTAGCAGTTCTCCATTCGGTGCACCTGTACTCTTAGTTAAGAAAAAGAATAATACTTATCGTATGTGTATTGACTACCGAGCATTAAATAAAATCACTGTAAAGAATAGGTATCCTATACCTAGAGTTGATGACCTTATGGACAAACTGCAAGGATCTTCTATATTTAGTAAAATTGACCTTAAGTATGGATATCATCAGGTGAGGCTAGATAAATTTGACATATTTAAGACTGCATTCAGAACACAGTTTGGCCATTACGAATTCTTAGTCATGCCATTCGGATTGACTAATGCACCTGCAACTTTCAGTAGAATGATGAACCGTATCTTTCTGAAATATCAGTACTGTGTGATTGTTTTCTTTGATGATATTTTGGTGTTTAGTCAAAGTGAAAAAGAGCATTATGAGCATTTATCATTAGTTTTTCAATTACTGAAATAAAATCAATTGTTTGCAAATCCTGAAAAGAGTGAATTCTTTAAGACGAAAATTGAGTATTTAGGTCATATTGTATCAAAAGAAGGAATTAAAGTTGATCCTAAGAAAATTGATGCAATATTGCATTGGCATGTTCCTAAAAACGTGCATGAGTTACGCTCATTCCTTGGTCTTGCTAGTTTCTATAGGAAGTTTGTACGTAATTTTTCATTACTTGCTTTACCATTAACCAAACTTCTCAAGAAAGGAATTGTTCATCAATGGACTGAAACTCAGCAGAAATCTTTTGACTTACTAAAACGTGCATTAACCAATGCCCCTGTTCTACAATTGCCTGACTTTAATAGACCATTCTTTCTAGTTGTGACCGATGCTAGTGGATCTGAAATGCTTGAACCAGAAGCCATCATAGACACTGACTACATGACCACTAGAACTGGCCGAAGGTATTCTAGATATCTAGTAAAATTCAAGAACCATCCTGTAGAGGAAGCACAATGGATGCACGCTAGAGACTTAAATGCTTTCCCCACTCTGTTAGCTCCACATTGAGCTAATAGCAATTGAGGTCAATTGCTATCCCACCCTGGGGGTCTGATGCCAGGAGGCATATTTCATGGTGGATTCCGTGAGGTTTTACGGTGGATTCCGTAAACTTAGATGACCGGGGCTCATACACAAAGAGGATTCTTTGTGCGAGAAGTTGATGGGGACGCCTATCCTTTTTGGGCGTTTCATTAATTTAGTGTGTACATGGGTGATTCCATAGCGGGTGATTCCGCAAAATGCATATTAAATTAATAAACGTTTATGAGTTTAGAGTGCGCACTCGTGATAAATTAAGGTTAGGATTTATTTCTAACCAGTTGATTTATTTATGTAGCTGAAGACTGCTAGGTATTCACTTTTTTCGGTTTAATTGTATTATTTTACTAACGATTGTGAATGCTTCAGTTGATGTGTAGAGATAGCAGCAGTGGCGGAGGAAAGCATTGGAGTCTAGCGAGTATTCAACCTTTGGATTATATTTTGATAGGTGCCACGCCTATATTTTGTTATGTCTATTGAGACATTGATTATTGATTATTATTTTGTATGCGCCTATGCGCACGGATATGTTATTTCTATTTTGGACATTGAGATTGGGCATGCCAGACTCTATGGGCACCGTCCATTAGCTTTATTTCCTATTTTTGTAGAAAGCAAACTCAAAAGCTAAAAGCTTGTCATATTTTTGTAAATTGGGCTATTATTGAGCATGAAGATGGAAATATACATAAAATACATGCTTTGTGAAGCGCTCACACAAGGTATGGGGGGAGATTGAACCCAATTGGTCTCTTGCTTCTTGTCGTTCATGCTTTTACATTGTTTTTTGTGCAAAAATGTAGAGTTCATTGTTCTTGGGGACCTTCCGGGATTCACTACGTGAGCATTCTGCGACCGATCTGCGCACCAATTACAATGATTGTAAGAGAGATAGATGTGCTTATCAATCTCTTGAAGGATTAGTATTTGATTGATACATTTGTGAATGGATCCAAGGACTTAACTAGCTTCATTTAGGCAACAAACAATGGGGTGTTCTCAATGAAGGACAAAGGTGTTATACATCTACATGTGTTGTAGTTCACTTCGTTAGTGTGGGTAAAGCACAAAAGATCACTTTTGATGGATGAACCTGGTTAGCAAAGGCTTATATTGACAGGTTGATAATGGACTTTGATAAAAGGTTTCAAGATCATCATTTGTTTAATGCAGCAATGTTATTTTCTCCTAAAAACTATCCCAAGGATCCACAAATTTGAGGCCAATCAATTCAACAACATCACTCTGAGCTTTCTAAGAAATTTGGTAAAGGAGAGAGGTCTTTGATTCAATTTGAGCAATGTGAAGATGAGTTGCAAAGATGTGTCCGATATCTCTTTGAATACTATCCCTCAAAGGGAATTCTCGAAGCTTGGAGACAATGTGGTGGGGAAGTAGAATGGATGTAGATGTTTTCCACTTTGTACAAGCTATGGTAGATGTTGGGGGTAAAGGCACTTCCACCTAGCCGCTCGTGTATTACTACACTGACAGTCACCGCCACTGCACACTACACTGTCACTTTTTTCTTTATTCTTTTAGTGACAGTTTGAATAAAGGAAGGCCCCGTCACACATTGTGACTATTGGAGTTCCCATTTCTTGTCTCTCTCTTTCTTGCTCTTGCTCTCCCGCCATAGCTCTTGGGTGCAAGCTTCCATCATTCTCACCTTTCAACTGGTATCAAAGCACGGCTTCCAACTCTTGAGCTTGGCTCGTGGCATTCTCAGCTTCCCATCGACTCCCCACTCGCATTGGGTCTCCTTCCCGGCAGCCATAGCTCATTCTCTTGAGCTCCCGTCACTCCCAACTTCCCGAGCTTCTTCCCGGCCTATTGAGGCACCATCAGGGCATTGACATTGAGGTATTGCTTCATTATTTCAGAGATTTATCTAGTCCATAGGTCTAGGTAAATAGGGTTTTCCCAGGTTATGGGCAGCCATAGCTCACACCTCTTGGAGCTTCCTTCACCTGGATCTTGCTTCCAGCCTATCAAGGCTTGGTGTAGGCCTTCTTTGGCCCCCATTTGTGCCCCCTTTCGGCCCCATTGTTGACACGTTGTCGAAGGGTTTTCGAAAGCAAAGTCATGTCTACAGAAGACCTTGATAAATTTCAAGATGAAAGATCATTCAAGCACATTCAAACTTCATTCAATGTACCCTCAAGTCAAGAGTGAACTGTTCTTATTTGTTGCTGTCTACTGTTGTTAAAATAGAGTAACCAAAAGCAGTATCTCTGTGTAATTTCATTTTAGTAAAGAATTGTAGTCCTATCAGTGTTAACACTTCTTACTTTGAACAATCCTTCAGTAGGTCTCTTCCTTTTTTTTATTGTACTATGCTCTAGAAAAGCTATGATGTTGAAGTTCTACTATAATTCTTTACTGTGCTCCAGAATAGCTATGATGCTGAAGTTCTGTTGTCCTTCTTGAATGAACACAACTATTAATGGGCAAATATAAGTTTTAATGCTGTGACTCTTGAATGAGCAGCAGAACAAATTAGAATCTGTATTCCCATGAATCTGTATTTGCATGTGGGATGCCTCTTTTCTTGTCCTTCTCGAAGTAGATCTATTAACTGTGAACATTCTTCATCGACAGTGATAGTAGGAATACTACAATACCATGACACGATTTTGCCCCATGTCGATGACCTTTATCCATGCATGGTAAAGGCACGAAGGGGTCCATCGTTCCATTCTGAAAACCTTCATGGTTCATTTCCTCAGCATGGAATCAGAGGGCTATTCGATCTGTTGATCTGTACAGATCTTCTGGCTAGGAATTCACATTGGCTACAACGTAGCCAACTTCACAGAAAGGTTGTTACTGTAAACTCAGACATTTTATCCATCAAGAAAACTGCATCACGTCAGCTTCCTTGTTTTAAGGTATAGGTACTCTTCATTTCTTTCCTTCTTCGTTGATCATTACTAGTTGTTACAGCATCCTCCGATTGGCGTAGACTTCCATAGCTCTCCTGCAAAGTTGCAGAGATCCTCTCCGATTGTTGCTGAAAAATCCTCCTTTCTCTTCCGTAGAGCTCCTTCTGATTGATGAAAAATCCTCTTCTCTCTTCCTCAGTAGCGCTCCCCGTCCTTAAGCTCACAACTCTTGCGTTCTTGCTCTTCGCCTTCACGAGAATGCCTCTCCTTCTCTTCAATCTCCTTCATGACCTTCTCATTAGAGATCGCCGTAAGCAGAAGAAGGGGCGATCGGTCGCTGGGAGGAAGAACCTCAACACACTGTTCTCATTTTCCTTCGTCTGATCCGCCATGTTCCTTCACGTCAGTCAGCTTCGCTGGCCCATCTTCTCTTCCATCGTTCGCTTGTCGTTTCTCCTTATGTCACTGCAGCTTTAGACTCCTATAATGCTTCCTTTCCGTCGTATTTTTTTGCTCACGGTTGGACAACAGGACTTTGCCTTCATTGTTCCCATCTTCCGCTATTGACTATCTGCCATCTTCTGGATAATGTCTTCCTGTACGCGGTGTTTGCATGATTGCTTTTGGTTTCTTCTTCAGAGCTCTTTGTTCTTCCTCTTCGTTCCCTTCTGCCTTGTCTTAGCTCTGCTCTGATTGACGAAAAATCCTTCCTTTTTCCTTCCATCGAGCTCCTCTATTCAGTCGCCACTTTCTTCTTTCCCCCCCACAGTTTTCTCCTAATTCCATTCTCTGATTGACGCAAAAATCTTTCTCTCTTCCATAGAGCTCTCTGAGATCGTCTTCCTTCCACTGGAATCAAAGCAGGTTTCTCTTCATAAAAGCTAGAAACACAGGTCGTAAGCTCTCCATTTACCTCCAAAAAATTTGTCTCCTCCAGCTCCACATCTCAAAAATTGATCCCGATCCTCTCCGCCTGAAATTCCCATGCTTTGTCCTCTGCTCTTCTCAATTAAGCCTCTTCCCCCCAAAAAGCCCCTTTCAAAAATAGTCATTCGTTTTCAAATAGCCATCCGTGGCTTTTTCAGAATAATGTCATTTTCTAATAAACCCTCTCTAACAATCTCACAATGCAGTTCTACACCCTTGGTTGTTGCTCCTACATGACCACATTTAGCATACATGTCGACTATAGCATTGCCAACAAAAAGATCTTTCACTAGCAAACCTCATTCGATAAAATGAGCATGTACTTTTTGGCCCGTGTTTATAGCTCTTGTCATTCCACAAGCTTTCAAAATGCAAACAAAAGTGATTCTGTCTAGAAAGAACCCCTCAAGTTGCATTTGTTCAAAACACTAAAGTGCTTTCTCAACAACTCCCTGTTGGATGTATCCAGAAATTAACATGTTCCACGAGATTACACTTCAAAGTCGATGCTTGTCAAACACTTTTTGTGCTTCTGCAAATAAACCACACATGGCATACATACCAACCAATGCACTACCAACAACAATATCCTTTTCTAGCCCTTCTTTACTATATTATCCACGTAGAATAAAAATGCAAACATAACGACTAAGTATGTACAAAGTATCAAATCCCACACACACAACTTTTGGGTGGATTTTACACCTCGGATGCGCAGCAATATGACAACGTGGGACAGTAGACCCCCTAGCCAGCTCACGTTTTTTTTGTGCCTATTTCAAAATCTGGCCCAAAAATCACTTTTTTTGTCATATCTCGGGCATTCGGAACCCGATTCAGGCAAGGTAAGAGTCTAAGTTGGGATTTTGGTATGCTCCGGATGTGATGCTGATGTCGGATTTTCCAAATTCTAATGACAGAATATTCTGCAACAAATTTCAGGTCTGAGACAGCATGTATTTGTATGCCTATGGCTTATGTGATGCTTCTACTGATGTCTATTGATACCGGATCACTTGTGGATGTTATGACTCTTATGTGAGACGCATTTGGAGCTAATTTAGCTCAACCATTGACTATTTTGAACAATCCCAGATCTTTCCAAAATAGGGCAGCCACCTGTTACTTCAATTTTATGCTTACAAGTCTTGGCATTTGATGCCTGATTATGCACGGTTGGTGCCTATACATACAGGAATGTATGCCTATGGTTTGCCTATGGATTTAAGCTTGGATTGAGCACTGATTTGCTTAGTTTATAGAGGCTATATGCTGCTGCAAACTTTAGGGCTGAAGCTATTTATGCTACAGTTGGGTTGTGCCTATTGGTCACGGGGTGCTCTCGGCTACTCGGTATGATGTCATGATGTATTTGGACTATGCCACATATCTTGTTTATGCTCCGAAATGCTTTTGAGCTGGGATTAGAGCTCGATTTGGGTTTGACTGTCACTTCTTTGCAGCTCGAATTTCATCTATGACATGGTTTATGCCTAGGCTACCCAGTATGGGTTATGATGTCTTGGTGAATGCTTTATGCTTTGGCTATGGATGGCAGTTGTTTGAGCTTGTCTCGACATTCATTTGTGTATTCTCTTGAGCAGTTGGACATTGACTTGGATTTTTTCGTTACGACTTGGCTTTTTCCATTACGACCTTGGATGGTATTGAGGCATTGTCTTGGTTACATGTCTTTGGTACTTTGACTTGGTTTGCTTGAGTTATTGAGCTCGTTTATCCGCCTTTTGAGCCAGTGGGAGCATCTTGTGTGCTTGACCGACATTGAGTAGGAGGTTTATGCTATTTGAGCATTTTGTAGATATTTGAGACTTTGGGATCTCTTACACTTACATGTTGCATGGTTCATGCACTGATATCTTGGAATTTCTTTTGACATGAGCTTGGGCTTTGCACTCTAGTGAGCATACACCTACTGCTTGCCAGTGTTATGTATACTTTGCCCTACTGTCTAGGAGGTATGCCTACTCTCATTGATGGATGCTTTGGTGACATGTTTGGGTGTTTGCTCAAGCTCGTGATGACGTTTTGGTGCTTATTTACGCCCATTTATGGCTGCTCATGTCTTGGCTGTCATTTCTTGACTTGGTATAGTGATTTAATCAGCAATTGCTTCTCACAGTACCTTGCTGTGCTGTCATTTATTATAGCAAGCATATAACTCCGAACTAACATGGATTTCTCATGCTAAAATATTCTGAAATGATGTACTTTCACTAGTACTTGGTGGGCATCAGCTTTGGTTACACTTTTCTCGCCATTTTCTCTCGATTTTGGTGATTTTTTGGTCATTTTCTTTAGTAAATAGCAAGTAGTTTTGAACTGTCTACAGTCTTCCAGCCTGCATTATGGCAAGTTCATCCATTGATCATGCTATTTTCAACATCACTAAGCTTGATGGTATGAATTACTCTTATTGGAAGAGCCAGATTTGGCAGGTGTTGGTGCAAAAATCACAGATCAAACCATTGAGGTTGAGTGGGCATCCACTTGTAACTATACCAGATGAGAAATGGCTTGAGCTTGATGAGTTATGCAAGTCCACTATTGTATTATCTCTCACATAACAGGTTCATTACAATGTATTTGAGGAAGAACAGAGTGCATGGAAGTTGTGGGATAAAATCAAGAATCTCTATGACAAGAAAAGTCCAACGAGTCAAATGTATTGACTGAAACAGCTTATGGATCTGGCATGAAAGAGAATGTGACTATGTCTACTCACTTGAGCTAGTTCCATGCTATACTCAAGAACTTGACTTCGCAGGACATCACTTTTGCAGAGGATGTCACTCCTCTTTTCTTGCTTGGTACTCTTAATGAGTCATGGGATGTATTTCGCACTGCATTATGTGCCTCTACTGGTACCTTGAAATTATCTGATGTTGAGAGTGCCCTTCTGCAGAGCAGGAAGAGGTTAACTGTAAGAATTTGGATGCCTCTTGTGTGTCGCATGCCATGACAGTTAGAGGCAGGAATGATGGATATGGAAAGCATGGCAGTGGCAGTGGCCGTGGACGGGATTCTTAGAAATCTCAATCCTAGTCTCATGGGAAGTAACGTAGCAAATCCCGTGGCAGGAATGCAGATGTTACTTGTCACCATTGTGGGAAAAAGGGCCATATTAGGCCACAATGCCATGAACTGCGCAATGAAAGGTGCAAAGATAAGGGGAAGGACAAAGTGCATGATAAGTCTTATGATCGCAGCATAGTGCCTGCAAAGTCTAGTGTTAAAATTGAAGAGATCAATGTTATGCAGCCTGAGGATGTTGATGATGATTATATCCTTGCAGCTTCTTCTAGTGCTTCGCAGATGACAGAGATACACTCTATGTATGCACAGTGTTGGCTCTTGAAGTCCATCCTTTCATGTGACACCTTGCGGAGAGTGGTTGCATTCATACCGTACTATTTCGGATTCTTTGCGCTTGGGTAATGAGAGCTCTCTTGATATTGTGGGCATTGGTGATGTTAGGCTGTAGTTTCCTTCTGGCAATAGTTTTGTTATGCAGGATGTATGTCATGTACCTGCTTTGACACATAGTCTCATGTCAGCTAGACAACTTGATGATGCAGGTTATCATGTATCTTTTGGAGACTCTGCATGGAAGATCACTCATGGCAGACTTGTGATTACGAGAGGTGCCAAGGCTGGCAGCCTCTATTCCTTGATTGTATCCGCTTCTTCCCTTGATCATGTTGTCTGTGGGTTCTATCCCACATGTATCTCTTTGGCATGCCTGTTTGGGCCATATGTCTTTGAAGGTAATGAAAATGCTTTTTGGTTTGCAATACTTACCGCCCCTTGATTATGCATGTTTTGATTCATGTGAGCATTGTCTTTATGGCAGGTAGACTAGTCTACGCATAAGAAGTCTGGTAGGCCTCGCATGAGTGAGCCCTCAGTATTGGTACATTCGGATGTCTATGGGCCCATGCCTTGTCACTCTATGGATGGTGCAAAGTATTTTGTTACTTTCATAGATGATTTTTCACGAAAATTTTGGGCTTATCCCATTAAGCTGAAATCCGATGTCTTGGCTGTGTTTCAAAGATGGCTTGCATTGGTTGAGAACTAGTTTGGGTATAGGCTAAAATGCCTAAGGATAGATAATGGGGGTGAGTATGTCTCACGTGCTTTTGAGCAGTTATGCGATGAGAGGGGTATTAAGCGTCAGTTGACCACCCCCTACACCCCCCCAGAATGGTTTTGCTGAGCGGATGAATAGAACCATCCAAGAGCGTGTACGCAATATGCTTAGCCATGCAGGCCTCCCACAGATCTTTTGGGCTGAGGCAGTTAGTACAGCTGTGCATATCATAAATAGATCACCTTCTAGTGGTTTGGATTTCTAGGTTGTAGAGGAGGTATGGACTGGAAAACCTCCCTCTTATGCGCATCTCTGTGTCTTTGGATGTGAGGCATTTTGTCATGTGCCCAGGGACAAGAGAAGTAAGATGGATCCTAAGAGTGTCAAATGCATTTTCCTTGGTTATGGGGATGCAGGTGAGATGGGTTACCGTCTCTGGGATCCGTAGGCGTGGAAAGTCATCCGCAGTCATGATGTAGTCTTCCATGAAGACAATATGCATAGGCAGCCTAAGAGAGTTGTTGAGATCCGCAGGGTCATATTTTAGGAGGAGCCGAGAGCTCCCGCACAGTCAGTTGGACAGCCTACAACTGTAGCAGATGCTCATGGTCAAGGTGTTGGACAGGCAGCTGGGTAGACAGTAGAGCCTGCCGTGAGACGGTCTACTAGAGATAGATGTCCACCTGATAGATTTCAGCCCTCGATGCATTATGTCTTGGTTACAGATGCAGGAGAGCCTTTCACTTATGATGAGGCTATGTGCAAGGGTGACAGTCACTCCTGGGAGAGGGCTATGTAGTCTGAGATAGAATCCTTGCATAAGAATAGCACTTGGGATTTGGTTTCCTTGCCTACGGGCAAGAAGGCTTTCCGATGCAAGTGGATATACAAGCTGAAAAGTACCCCTTGACACCCCAAGCCAGCATATAAGGCTAGATTAGTAGCAAAGGGTTTTAAGCAGGAGCATGGTGTGGACTTTGATGAGGTATTTTCTCCTATGGTTAAGATGACCAGCGCTTAGTCTTGGCTTTGGTTGCTCAGCTTGACTTGGATTTATACCAGATGGATGTCAAGATGGCTTTCTTATATGGGGACTTGCATGATGAGATTTATATGGAGTAGCCTAAGGGCTTTGTAGAACCTGGCAGGGAGCACCTAGTGTGCAAATTGAAGAAAAGTCTTTATGGCTTGAAGCAGGCACCTATGAAGTGGTATTATAAGTTTGATGCCTTTATGCAGTCATAGGGCTACAGCAGGAGTGCTATGGATTCGTGTCTTTACACAAAGAAAGCGTGTGATGGTTCTTTATTGATTTTGGTACTCTATGTGGATGATATGTTGATAGCAGGGAAAGCTCATGATGAGCTAGATGCTCTTAACACTTAGCTCAATAAGAGCTTTGAGATGAAAGATCTGGGACATGCCACTCACATACTTGGTATGCGCATTAGACGCGACAGGCATCAGGGACTTCGATATTTGTCACAAAGGGAGTACATCCATAAAGTCCTTGAGCGCTTCCGCATGCAGGACGTAAAGCCTATTGGCTATCCATTGCCTTCTTATGTGAAGGTATCACAGGCTGATTGTCTGCAGACAAATGAGCAGAGGGCCGAGATGGCCAAGATTCCCTATGCATCCACAATGGGTAATCTTATGTATGCCATGATCGCTACTCGTCCAGATATTGCCTTTGTAGTTGGTGTTGTGGCACGCTATATGGCTACACCTGGCAAGAAGCATTGGGATGCCGTGAAGGGTATCATGAGGTACCTGAAGGGCACTGCAGATATGTGCATATGCTATGGCAGCCAGGCTATAGGAGTCATGGGGTACACTGACTCTGATTATGCAGGACATGCAGATAGTAGGAAGTCCACTTCTGGCTATGTATTCACCTATGTTGGATGTGTTGTTTCTTGGATGTCCAGGGTGCAGAAATGCACGGCTCTTTCTACTACAAAAGCCGAGTATGTTGCAGTCACACTAAGGCTTGCAAGGAGGCCATTTGGTTGGGTCGTTTGGTTGCTGACCTTGGTATTGATGCTATCCCTACACTACATTTGGATTCTATGGGTGCTATTCAGTTAGCCAAGAATTAGCCAAGAATCCGCGGTCTTCCATGCGAAGACGAGACACATTGAGGTGAGGTATCACTTCATACATGGAGTCGTTGAGGACAAGTCTATTGATCTTGTCAAGATCTCGATTGACCAGAATCCTATAGATCTGCTCACGAAAAGCCTCTCTATAGAGCGCTTTGCCTTCCTCAAGAGGTCGATGGGTGTGGGATGATATGACATCTTTCCTCATCATGTTGTACATGTGTACATGTTGTACTGTCTTTTTTTCTTTTTCTTTTCACTCCTCATTAGGGCAGATTTGCCTTTAAGTGGGAGGTTGTTGGGGGTAAAGGCGCCTCCACCTAGCCGCCCATGTATTACTACACTAACAGTCACCGCCACTGCACACTGCAGGTGGTGAGCGCCGGTCACCGTCACTTTATTCTTTATTCTTTTAGTGACAGTTTGAATAAATGAAGGCCCAGTCACACATTGTGACTGTTGGAGTTCCCATTTCTTGTCTCTGTCTTTCTTGCTCTTGCTCTCCCACCATAGCTCTCGAGTGCAAGCTTCGATCCTTCTCACCTTTCAGTAGATTGTGGTAGTGCTACCTACATGTAATTGCTTTTTTGAAAGAGGGTTTTCTAAATAGAACCCTGTTACAAGTGATGAGAGATCATGATTATCTCTCACAACTTTAGATATGCTCATATTCATGTCTCTTTCTTCACTAGAAAACATGGAAGGAGTAGATTGTTGAGATATCGAGCTCCACTCGTGATACGCCAGGGTGACCGTTGTGTATTTATGTCACCGACTTGTCAGTTGTAGACGCGGTTGGTACACCGCCCATGAATAATAGCTACATGATAGCTATCCTTATCTACTCTAGTTCGTGGCTCAGTTAGTATGCCACTTTAGTTAGCTGAGTTTGGTTTGAGACCCATATATAGGGTTCTTCTATTTCTTTGTACTAGAGTTCTTTTGGCTTCCACAACTAAGAAGAGGAAAACTGTTTTCAGCCTCCACCCTTGTGTGTATTCCCCCATTGTGCAAGCAAGAAAGCTACAAGTGAGACTCCTTCCTTCTCTCCCACAATCTTGACATGGTATCAGAGCCTTGTTCGTGGTAAGGAGCTCAAGAAAGCAAGCCAAGCTCGCGGTGTTCTGGTAAGAGGAGCAGTATTGCTTTCATTTTCTGTTTTGGGAGCAGATCTCTGCAGGTAGCACAGCCGGAAATTGCAGGAGTGCATTGTCTCAGGTTGAGACGCCCTTCGCGGTGAAGCAAGAGGGCAGTATATGCTGCGGGAGAGAGCTTTAGCTCTTGGCGACCCTATTTTTTTGATTTGAGGTCATTTCGGGCCCTGTTTTGAAGGCGGAAGTTTTCTGCATGCACTCAGGAAAAGGCCCTGTTTTATGCTGTGCGACCACCGTTCTACAGGTCGGTGAAAAGTTACCATAGAGATTGCATCGTATGCTTGTGTGCAGAGACATTGGGAGTTACAGAATCATCCCTGTTGCCTGTTGATGCAAAATCGTCACTAGGAAGTGACTGTGTGGTCAAATACCACTTTCGCCAGTTTTGCAGATTTGCCCTTGTGAGGGTGAAGCTGTGTTTTTGCAGTGACAGAATTTCTTGCAGTATTCTGTAATGGCGTCTGATTCTCTTTCACAGATTGTCACTGAAAAGCTTGACAAGAACAACTTCCAGGCATGGAAGTTTAGAATGACGAATTTCCTTATGGGAAAAGGATATTGGGAATTTGTTGCAGGAAATGAAGAAGAACCAGTTCTTCCTGATGTTCCCAATCAACAGCAAATGCAGGCATTCAAAGCATGGCATGAGAGAGCCAGGAAAGTTATGTACTGGCTGTCTATCAGCATTTCAGACTCTATGATTGTGCATATTCAGGATGCAAGTACGCCAAAGGAGGCATGGGATACTCTGTCAAAGATGTATAGCACAAATACGCAAGCCAGGAAAATGCAGCTCAAGCAAGAGTTGCACAATGTGCAAAGAGAAAATATGAGCATCAATGACTACCACATGAAGGTGAAGAAGATTGCAGATGCACTTGCTTCCATTGGGTCGCCAGTGGAAGATGATGATTTAGTTTCTGTGACCTTGAATGGTCTAGGAAAGGATTATGCACAGTTTCGGACATCCATTTCAGTTCGTGAAAGATTTCCTGATTTTGAGGAGTTGATTGCTCTTCTAATTTCTGAGGAACAGAGAAATGGTGGTGCATCTTCTTCAGGAGGAACTTCAAAAGAAGCTGTCTTCTACTCAAATGCTGGAAGAGGTAGAGGCAGAGGTAGAGGAGGCCGATTTGGAGGCCGTGGTAGAAATCAGAATATGCAGCAAACTCAAGAAAACCAGTCCTATGGAGGAGGACGTGGTAACTCTAGAGGCAGGGGGAGCCAAAGAGGTCGTGGTGGATGGCAAAGAGGCCAAAATGCAAACAGCAATGTTGAATGCTACTACTGTGGTAAAATGGGTCATATGGCTAAAGACTGCTATAAAAAGCAGAATGACATCATGAATGGAAAACTGCAACAAGGGAACTATGCATCTTCTAGTAGACAGGGTGATGATAGAAATGAGCATTTGTTTATGGTGCAGCACATGAACAATTCTGTGACAAATGCAGAAGAAAGCAACGATGTGTGGTATGTTGACTCAGGTGCATCAAACCACATGACAGGTCATGCAGAATGGATGGAGGATGCAAGGAAAATGGAAAAACCAGGATTTGTGGAGACTGGTGATGATACTGCACATCCTATTGTGCAGATTGGAAAAATTCCTTTGTCTATGCAGGATGGGAAGAAGAAATACCTGTCCGATGTATTTCATGTCCCGAATATCACCAAGAATCTGGTTTCTGTTGGTCAAATGGTTGAACAGGGCTTGCAGGTCAGATTTAATCCTCATGGATGCTTTGTTGAGGATATGAAAAATAAAGGTCGCTTGATAGCAAAAGGAAAGAAGAAGGGCAGAATGTTTACATTGGATGCAGACATGTCTGAATTGAGTGCAGCAATGTTTGCACATGGGACCGGTGTAGTTGCAGATATTGATATCTGGCATAAACGCATTGGTCATGTTAATGTACAGCGACTTAAATCAATGCAGGCCCAAAATATTGTTGCAGGATTGCCAAAATTCAAGGTTGCAGAAATGCATAAGGTATGTGAAGCCTGTCAGTTTGGAAAACAGGCAAGGAAACCATTTCCTAGACATGTTCAAGAGAGTGAGAAGCCATTGGAATTAATCCACTCTGATGTGTGGACTACTAAAGCTGCATCTCTTGGAGGCTGTCATTATTTTGTCACTTTTATTGATGACTATAGCAGAAAAGTTTGGGTGTATTTTATGAAGAAGAAAAGTGAAGTGTTTGGGCATTTCAAAACTCTTAAAGCTATGGTTGAAAAAGAAACAGGTCTGCAAATAAAATGCCTAAGGTCAGATGGAGGGGGAGAGTACCTCTCAAATGAGTTTGCAAAGTTCTTGCAGGAGCATGGCATAAAGCAGCAATATTCATGCAGTTATACCCCACAACAAAATGGAATTGCAGAAAGGAAAAACAGGCATATTGGAGAGGTATCTCGTGCCATGCTCAATGAAAAAGACTTGCCAGATTTTTATTGGGCTGAAGCAGTTGCTACAGCAGTCTACATAATGAACAGGACTCCCACTGCAGCAATACATGGAATGACTCCAGAGGAGAGGTATACTGGTAGGAAACCAGATATTTCTCATTTGAAAATTTTTGGTTGCATTGCCTATGTACATGTACCAGATGAGCTGAGATCCAAGTTGGATCCAAAAGCTGAGAAGTGCATCTTTATTGGTTACTCTCTGCAGCAAAAAGGGTATAGATGCTATAACCCTTCTACTCGTAAGTTTACAGTGAGCAGAGATGTTGTTTTTGATGAGATGAGTAGCTGGTATAAACCAGTAAATGTGATTGATGATGTAGATGCACAAAATGGTAATGCTGCACAGAATTCACAGCAGCAGTCACAAAATATTAGTGGACCTGGAGCGTCCTCTAGCAGTGGTTCACATTCTTCGCCATGGACAGGCAGATTGAGATCAGGAGAATCTTCTCAAAGTAATACAGATAGTGGTATGCAGGTATCACGAAAAGGAAAAGAGAAGGTTGATCAGCCCATGTTTGATGTGAATGCAGGTCACTCTTATGTGGATGGTGAATCCAGTGGCTCAGAACAAAGCATTGATGATGAGTTGGGTATTCCTTCTATTGTTACACCTGGAGTAAGGAAGACCAGGGATGTTTTGAGAGCACCTGGGAGTGAACCCACTTTGCGCAGGTCTACCAGAGTTAGGTATCCTGTGGATAGATTGAAATATGATGGATTTACAGCCATTCACTATGCATATATGGTTAAAGTGATACAGGAACCAGAACCCACTTCTTTTGAGGAAGCCATGGGAAAAGAAAAATGGGAGAAAGCCATGGATGAAGAAATGGATGCCTTGGAAGCAAATGCTACATGGGAATTGGTACCTTTGCCTAAAGGTAAGAATTCAATTGGCTGTAAGTGGGTTTATAAGGTGAAGCACAATGCAGATGGTTCTGTGAACAGATACAAGGCAAGATTAGTAGTCAAGGGGTATGCACAAACATATGGCATTGACTATGAAGAAACATTCAGTCCGGTTGCAAGGATGGCAACCGTAAGAGCAGTCATTGCTATGGCTGCATCAAAGGGATGGTCTTTACATCAGATGGATGTAAAGAATGCCTTCTTGCATGGTGATTTGCAAGAAGAGGTCTATATGGAGCAGCCACCAGGTTATGTGCATGTTGTTCATCCTGAGTTTGTTTGCAGGTTGAAGAAAGCTTTGTATGGCTTGAAGCAAGCACCTAGAGCATGGTCTGACAAGATAGGACAGTATCTTGTCACTATTGGCTTTCAGATTGCCAAGGCAGATTTCTCACTTTATGTGAGAAAAACAGAGAAAGGTATTATGCTACTTGTCATTTATGTTGATGATTTGATTATGACAGGTGACAGTGATGAAGATATCCTTCATGTGAAAATGCTATTGAAGCAGAAGTTTGAGATGAAGGATTTGGGAGAGCTGCGTTATTTCTTGGGCATTGAGGTGATTAGATCACCAAGTGGGATACAGCTCTTGCAGAGGCAGTATGGATTGGACATGCTGTCCAAATATGGGATGACAGGCTGTAAGCCTATTTCAGTTCCTTTGGAGCAGAATGTGAAGCTGAGCGCAGATGCAGGTGAGCTTCTGGAAGACCCTACTATGTACAGACGCACAGTAGGAAGCTTGATTTATATGACTATTACCAGGCCAGATTTGAGCTATGCTGTTGGATTGGTAAGTCAGTTTATGCAGGCTCCAAGGAAACCACATTTGGATGCGGCTAGACGTATACTCAGGTATGTGAAGTCCACATTGCAGTATGGACTATTTTATGAGACTGGGGTTCAGATACAGTTGCATGGATACACTGATGCTGATTGGGCTGGTAGTATTTCTGATAGACGATCTACCAGTGGATATGTGTTCTCTTTTGGGAGTGCTGCAGTCACTTGGAGCAGCAAGAAACAGCCTACAGTTGCCTTGTCGAGCACAGAGGCTGAGTACAGGGGTGCAGCAATGGCTGCATGTGAGGTAGCTTGGTTGCATAAGCTACTTTATGATATGCATCAGTCTACAGATGGACCAGTTGTCATTTATTGTGACAACATGAGTAGTATACACTTGGCAAATAACCCAGTCTATCATGCTAGAACAAAGCACATTGAGGTGCATTATCACTATGTGCGGGAGAGGGTTTTACTAGGTCTTATTGATCTAGTTTATGTCAGCACAGAGGATCAGGTAGCTGACATATTTACGAAGGCATTGGGCGCAGAGAAGCTGCGCAAGTTCAGAGACCTGCTTGGTGTGCAGGAATTGGGATTGAGCTCGAGGGGGAGTGTTGAGATATCGAGCTCCACTCGTGATACGCCAGGGTGACCGTTGTGTATTTATGTCACCGACTTGTCAGTTGTAGACGCGGTTGGTACACCGCCCATGAATAATAGCTACATGATAGCTATCCTTATCTACTCTAGTTCGTGGCTCAGTTAGTATGCCACTTTAGTTAGCTGAGTTTGGTTTGAGACCCATATATAGGGTTCTTCTATTTCTTTGTACTAGAGTTCTTTTGGCTTCCACAACTAAGAAGAGGAAAACTGTTTTCAGCCTCCACCCTTGTGTGTATTCCCCCATTGTGCAAGCAAGAAAGCTACAAGTGAGACTCCTTCCTTCTCTCCCACAATCTTGACATAGATTGGGATTTGATTTTTGAGGTGTGGAAAAATATGAAGGTGATACGTACTCAAGCTTTAGGGGCATCATAAGAAGTAACAATAATGAATTTTTGATATCATACTATGTCATGAGCATTGTAGCAGTAAGAATTTTTTGTAATCAAACTTTAACATTTTGTTGGCAACTTGCCTAAATTTACATTATATGCAATGTACATGCCCTCTTATGAGTACTACAACAATATGAAATTTTTGTAATGACCTTTAACATTGTTTTGGCACCTTGCCTAAATTTATATGATATTAAATATACATGCTCTCTCTTTTTCATGTATCTAAGTCTATTTCTAAGTGCTTTAAAAAGATTTTGATATAAATAGTTGTTGTTTTCTTGTAAGTTAAGATAGATTTGTCCTTGTAAGTACTTCAAAGAGATTTGGATATAAGTAGTAGCTTTAAAAAAAAAAAGTTAATCTAGCTTTCTCATCCATGTTATATGTAATGCTTAACTTTCTTTGATACATAGTTAAACATTTTAGTTCATAATGTATAGTGCTTTCAAGTAACATTAGTTTTTAATTGTATGACACTTAAGTAGTTTAGAATAATTTTAACTTTAATATAATACTTAATTTTAAATTGCATTTGTCATGTTTAATTGCATGCATAATTTGTATCTAAATCTAGTTTTCTTTGTATATAGATTAGTTATTTTCTTTGACATTTTTAATACATGTTGTCAAAAGCATGACTTTCTACTTTACTTACATATTAAAATGCTACCATTAAGTAGTGGTTGTCAACAAATTTTTAAATACATGGTATGTAGTACTTTTAGAAGCATGATTCTTATTTGCATGATATCGAAGAAATTTAAAATAGTTTAAGCTTCAATATAATTTTCAAAATTTATTTCATTTTGGAAATCCTCAATTGCATGTATAATCTAATCCAACTTTAATTGTAATATGTGGATTTGACTATTCTACTCTCGTACTACAATATATGACAGTTGAAGCAAACTTTTGAAAAACACCCTTCAACTTAGAAATGTCCCATGAAAAAATGTACTTATCTAATTAAGGTTATTCCATTTTTTTAGCCATCATTATTGAAGAGCAAACTCACTTTTTCCCTTCAAAACGAAAAGACATGGTACCCTTAAAATTTGAGGGATGTTGTAAATCCATCATTAATGATTTAGTATAGGATATATCATCATGTGCAAAACATCATCCCAATCAATCTTGTATTTTATGATTTCTTTTCACGTTGCTAAAGTATCATATATTGCCACTTGAAAATACTATGCCTAAGTCTCATGATGATGCACAACATGTTTTACGAAAGCTTGGTATGGACTACAACATCATCCATGCATGTGTCACGAATTGTGTGCTATTTTGAGGAGAGTACGGGACTATGGAGACATGTCCAAAGTGTGGTGCTCACAGGTATCAACAAGACTTGTAAGGGCAAACCATCCCTCAGAAAGTTCTTAGACACTTTTCACTTATCCCTCGTATACGTCACATGTTTCGTACGTCGAGCATGGCGAGCTTGATAACGTGGCATGCACATAATAGATCCACAGATGGAGTCCAACGAATATAAGCAAATTCATGCGCATGGAGCCACATTGACTCTACCTTTCCAGGCTTTGCACAAGAACCAAGGAATCTTTGGCTCGGTCTTGCTATGGATGGTATGAACCCATTTGGTCTCCTCTCGACTTCTTACAGTGTGTGGCATGTAGTCCTTGTTAACTACAACCTGACTACAACATCCCACCGTGGCTTTCTATGAAGAAAGGACACCTGATCCTTAGCTTGCTTTTCCTAGCTGTTACAAAGTCAAGAATATGGACATTTATCTCCATCCATTAGTCGATGAGCTTAAGATTTTGTGGGAGGAGGTCTTTGTGGAAGATATGAACAAGCGTGATGGTCGACGGTCCGCCAATATACGAGCCATTCTCATGTGGACCATGCATGACTTTCCAGGATTTGAGGAGTGCTCAGGAGGTAAATAGGCTTTTGTTTTCATTGGTAATATCTATCATACCTTGTTCAGGTTTGTATTCACTAAATAGGGGTGTTGGGACATGTCTAGTTACCTCACGTTATCATACATGTCCATTTTGTGGGCCACAATTAGACTTCAGAAGGTCACGAACCGTGAAGAAGATGGTATATCAAGGACACACCGCTTTCTTGCCAGAGGGTCATGAACTGAGAGAAGGTTTTCTTGGACGACCTCTAGTATGAATGAATGCCCAAAGTTGGTATGAGTTGAAATGGTCCACACGGAGTCACATCCAAGTGGAACGCGATGGTTCTCAATTTTCTATGAGTTTCTGTATTAGATTCACTTACAAATCAACCACTTGTTGGATACCATGCATATTTTCAAGAATATGGAAAGCTTACTATGGGACCACATCATAGGAAAGAGAGATACTAAAAGGGCACGAATGGATTTGAAGGAGGTAAGCAAGATGGAGGCACTTTGGCCATAGTGGACGAGTGCTAATAGTCACTTGTAACTACCTCACGCTCCTTGGGTTTTGTCCATTAAAGAAGAGTACATTGCGAAGTAAATTATTAGGTCTCTCCACACTCCAATAGGTATGATGCGTTTTCTCAGATCCACTTTTTCTAAAGACGACCAAGTATCAGGGCTTAAATCCCATGATTGGCATAAGACATAACAGGTTTGTACTTGCCTCGATTGTATGTGGCCTATGTATTTTACTATTTGGATTCTAGTTGATGTTCATAATGCTTTTTCATTTGTGGCAGTTTGTACTACCGATCGCGATCGCAAGAGGATGCCTCACTCCAAAAATACGTGAGGTGATTTACATGTTAAATTTACTGTAATGGATCCTCGGGGGGGTCACTCATGAATATATGCATATATAACATGAGCTCAAAATAAGAGGTTTTTAAAACACCATTTTTATACATTGTTTACATAGAGAAGGGTGTCATATAAAGGGGTTACTTACATATTGAATAGAAAAGGGTTGTGTTTTATTCAAGAAAAATTCACAGATTAGGATATTTATAAATAGGCCATGAACGCACGTTATATAGAGAATATATATATAGTGAACCTCCCAAGAATGGATCTCAAAAAAGGAGATCAAGACATCCTCTATTGAATCCGCAAGGTAGGGAGCAGTGGAGATGGTCTGTCTCTTTGTCAAGTACCTGCCCAATAGCATACTCACGATACAAACCCACCTCCTAGTGCATCTTATAGATGAAGTGGAGATTGCAGACCTATCCGTACGTGATGGATATTCTTCTTGAAGCACTTCATAAAAATCCTGAAAGGCTTTATGTGACAACAAGCTAGGCTAAAAGGTAGAATGGTTGAACATTGGTTGGCTAGTATTAGAGCGTTAATGCATATTTCACAGTGGCTACCAATGGTGGATTCAGACAACAATATGCTATGGTCGCTGAAGGAAGATGATAGACTGACTCGCGATGTGGTGTTGGAAATGGGGTAGAAAAAATGATGGATGCTGCAATGGAGAAGAAGGTGAATCGTTTTTGTATGTTGCACCATGCATCCATGGAGACATGGCTTGCTAAGTATGAGCAAGCCAAGAAAGATTAAGAAGAAGTGCAATCAAAATTTTGACACAGTATGCACCATTGCCCAATTTGATATCCTGAGGGCATGGAGGAGACGACACAATTTATGTCTACACGATTGGTTACATGGAGCTTTGATCGCAGCCTCTCGCAAAGGGGTGGAGGTCTCTATTGAGGGGTTGGAATTCTCAAGGGGATGTAGTCCAAAGGTGACCACATGTTTTATAAGCTATCATATTTAGATTTTATATGTGACAAATAATCTAACTGTTTCAATGTGCAGTACAAAATATACAATGTGGTGTGATCACGCGGGTGACATTTCTGCATTGAGTGCATCGACAAAATGTGCTCCACAATGGATTGTGGTGTCATGGGAAATTTTGAGCAAGAGAGTTGATGGCAAGCCACAGATCCAAACACCATTATAGATGAGATGGAGTATTTTGGGAACTTGCAAAGTGTTATCTCAGTGGATTATCGTAGCTTCTCCATGATCATATTCGATGTGCACTGGTTCAAAATGGTATTGGAAGGAGCCTAGGGAGAACTGTTCAATGTGGTCCATTTGGATTTCTTGAAATAGATTCCAAGAAAAGATGGATGACGAATCTATGCAACATGTTTGTCTTGCTGGCCCATTGTGAACGGGTGCATGATTTAAAAAAAAAAACAAATTACGACACAGGTATGCCACAAATGTTGAATTTCTCTTATATGTGATTTTAAACAAGTAATTTTCTATCCAAACCCTCGACAACCTCGATGGTGATATGCTGTGTCTTCAGCTCCCTAGAGTGCTAGAGTGTATTTTGAAAGCAATGTTCCCAATGTAGATGAGGACAATATGCAAATGGAGGGATATTGCAAGGAGTGGAGGTCGAAGATGGCTTGGAGTGTGTAGAGGAGGCAGAATCGGGTAATAATGATGGAAAGAAAGAAGGCCAAGAATTCTTTGAGAATGAGGTGGACTCATCCTTTTATGATGACCTGTCTATCGACCTTCCAGTGTATACGCGGAGTTGTGCCAGGAGATTGACATGGGACCATAGGCTACATCATACTTGCAACATCCGCCTACTCAATTTGTTGATGAATTGCTTATAAGGGTACTCTAGAATATACATTTTAAGTAATATCATTTTTTTCAGAGTTATATTACCATGCTTTGCTTGAATATTTATATTGATTATGCTAACATCACTTTCTATTTGTGTAGGTGACCTTTGACGATATTTAGAGAGAAGGATGAGTCGAGGGATGAGCGATGAGGAGTTACAAGAGATATTCACACGTATGTCCCCAGATAAGATGGCTCGATTCAAAGACATGGTGAACCAGGAGCTGTCTCGGACACTATCACACTGTATGTCTCCAGATCAGATGGCTCGATCCAGAGATATGGCAGACTAGGAGCTATCTCGGTTTCTAGTAGATGAGGTCAATGCTCTAGACTAGGCCCGAAAAAGGAGAGAGTGGTTTTGGGGGATGCTACAAAGGCGTGGATGTTGTGAGCCCACAGTCGGCTCAAGATACAGGTGCTATACCTATGCAGACTGGCTATTTACTGCAGTAAAAAATAGGTGATTCCAGGGCACTAGTGACTTTCATCCTAATAATGTATATGCCCTAGAACATAGTGGATCAGCTTGTCGCCATTAGATCTTCAGTGTCTGAGGATGATATGATTGTAGTGACATTGAATGGACTTGGCAATGAGTATAAAGCATTTGATACATCTATTTATGTGAGAGATGAATCTCCTAATTGGGGTGAGCTGATTGCTTTGCTACTGTACGAGAAAGCTAAGCTTGGGCTAAATACAGGTTCCAGTATGTCTCAAAGCAGAGACATTGTTCTTTACTCTAGCCAATGTGGTAGAGGCGACAGAGGCTGTGGCTCTTTTTGAGGTCAAGGAAACACTTCAAACACTTATGGACCGCATCATCAGAATGCCTTGCATGGCACAAATAGACAGGGCCACCATGGATCTGGTGGCTTTAGAGGCAGGGGGAGATCACCCCATGGTAGAGGTAGTGAATTTGGTTCATGGCAGTCAAATGATCAATCAAACGGAGATAAGGACTTTCATTACTGCGGCAGACATGGACACATTGCAAAGGATTGTTACAAGAAGTAGGGAGATATGAAGGCAAAGGGCAAACAACATGGGCACTATGCATCTTCTAGCGGTGCTCATGATGAGTAGGTTGGCAGGTTGTTTACCATGCAACATGTGTCTAAGAGTGCATCTAGGCAGAACTGAGATGAGAGATAGTATATTGATTCAGGGGCTTCAAATCATATGACACCCCATGGAGAATGGTTTAATGAGATGGTTGCAGGTTCACATGGTTATATGTGTACTAGGGATGATACCCAATATGACATTCAACACATAGGAATTGTTCCGTTGTTGATGCCTGATGGCAAGAAAAAAAGCCAAAAAGAGCCTGCATGATGTACTACATGTACCTACAATAACCAAGAATCTTTTGTCAATTGGACATATGGCAGAACAAAATCTGTAAGTGAGATTTAAGAGAGATGGATGCTTTGTTGAAGAATATGGTAATGGCTACAAATTGATTGCTAGAGGCCGAAAAGATGATAGAATGTTTACTCTTGATGCGTCAATTCTAGAATTGAAAGCAACCATGTTTGCACATGATGATGGTGATACAAGATGTTGAGATATGGCATAAGCGGATTGGCCATGTGAATGTACAAAAGTTGAAATCTATGCAGCAGAAGGAGATTGCGCTTGGACAGCCTAAGTTCAAGTATCATAACTTTGGACATGTATGTAATGCATGTTAGTTTGGAAAGCAAGCATGGTTTCCATTTATGAGACATGTACGGAATAGCCCACGACCCTTGTAGTTGGTACATTCAGATGTATGGGGTGCATCTCATAATGCTTCTTTTGGTGGTGCTCCTTACTATGTATCCCTCATTGATGATTTCGGCAGGTAAACTTGGCTTTACTTACTAAAACATAAGGATGATGTGTTTGATGCACTCAAGGACTTCAAGAAGCATGTTGAAAATGAGTTGAGCTGTAAAATTTCATGTCTTAGATCAGATGGAGGTGGAGAATATGTCTCTAATTACTTTGACAGGTACCTTGCTAAACATCGGATCAAACTCGGGGGGATCACTCATAAATATATGTATATATAACGTGAGTTCAAAATAAGGGGTTTTTAAAACATCATTTTTATACATTTTTTACATACAGAAGGGTGTCATATAAAGGGGTTAGTTACAGATTGAATAGAAAAGGGTTGTGTTTTATTCAAGAAAAATTCACAGATTAGGATATTTATAAATAGACCATGAACGCAGGTTATATAGAGAATATATATATATAGTGAACCCCCGAGGGATCAAAAGATAGTTAACTTGCAGCTTTACGCCACATCAAAATGGTGTAGTAGAAAGGAAAAATAGGGTACTAATGGAATCGGCAAGACCTATATTGAATGAGAAGAGTTTGCCAAATGGTTATTGGGTTGAAGTAGTAGTGATTGTTTTCTATGTGCTGAATAGAACTCCTACAACAAGGATTCATGATGTAACTCCATATGAGAGGTTGTATGGTCATAAACCTGACATTTCACACTTAAAGGTATGTGGCAACATTGCGTATATGCATGTTCCTGATGAAAAGAGGAACTAATTGGATCCTAAAGCTATCAAGAGTGTGTTCCTTGGTTATGCACAAGACCGGAAAGCTTACAAGTGTTATGCACCGTCTACACATGAGATATTGATTAGCAGAGATGTTTTTGATGAGCTGGCATTGTGGTATAGTAATCTTGTTGCAATGGCTACTGATGGATCAATCAACACTAGTAATGCTAAAAATACACCTCCAGTGAGTACATCTACGAGTGGTCCTACAGGTGATGGGTCACCTATAGTAAGTCCTTGGTCAAGATGTTTGCGGAGTCATACTCCTACGTCCATTGACATGGATATGTCAGTGAGGGGGATATTGGATAAGGAAAAATAAAATATGCTTGAGGATGTGACAGGTCCACTTACAGCAAGTTATGAGTCATCTAGCAGTGATAGTTTGGATAGTGAGTTGGGCATTCTGTCTGTTATGATGCCTGGAGCAAGGCAGAGTCATTATGTACTTCCTCATGAGAGGCAAGCTCAGAGTGAGCCACAGTTACGGAGATATGAGAGAGTCAAGAAATCGGTTGATAGGTTTACATACACTGGTTATTCAACCCGCCATTATGTATATATGGCTGGTGTGACAGGTTACAAAGAACCTACAAAGTTTGATGATGCAATTATAGATGATAACTGGTGTGCTGCCATGGATGAGGAGTATGTAGCCTTGGCTAAAAACGAGACATGGAAATTGGTTGAGTTGCTTGAAGGAAAAGTCCCCATTGGCTGCAAATGGGTGTACAAGGTTAAGTGCAAGTCAGGTGGTTCGTTAGAACACTATAAGACCAGGTTGGTTGCAAAAGGTATGCACACTAATATGGCCTTGACTAAGAGGAGACTTTCAGTCCGGTGGCTAAAATGGCAACAGTCAGATGTGTCATTACTTTGATAGCATATAAAGGTTGGAAATTATGGCAAATGGAAGTCAAGAATGCTTTCTTGAATGGTGATTTTGTTGAGGAAGTATATATGGAGCAGCCTAAAGGCTATGTTCACTTGGACTTTCCTACACATGTATGTAAGATGAAAAAGGCTTTATATGGACTGAAATAGGCACCTAGAGCATGGAATGCTCGGATCAGCAGTTATTTACAGCAACATGGATTTAGATTGGGTGATGCAAATCACAGTCTGTTCATGAAGAAGACAGATCATGGATATGTGTTTCTAGTGGTTTATGTAGATGATCTTATCATCACTAGAGATGATGAAGAGGACATTGCTGAAATCAAATCATGTTTAGGCTGAATTCAGAGTCAAAGACCTTGGTGAACTAAATTATTTTCTTGGGATTGAGGTAGTCTCTACGCCTCAAGGTATATGGCTGCTACAGAAGCAGTATGTTCATGACATGTTATAGAAGTATGGTATGACTGAATGCCAACCTATGATGAAACCTCTTGATTAGAATGTCAAGCTATAGAGTGATGTTGGGAATGACATAGACAATGTGACCATGTATCGATAAATGGTGGCCAGCTTGATATACTTGACTATTATCCCCCATCCTGACTTATCTTATGTAGTGGGGGTAATTAGTTAGTTCATGCAGAAGCCTCGCAAACCACATTTAGATGCAGCCAAGAGGATCATGAGATATGTAAAGGGTACTACAGATTATGGGATGTTTTATGCATATGGAAAATCCCTTGACTTAACATGGTTTACTGATGCTAATTGGGCTGGTTGTGCCTATGACAGGAGGTCAACCATGTCAAGATTGTGGGAGAGAAGGAAGGAGTCTCACTTGTAGCTTTCTTGCTGGCACAATGGGGGAATACACACAAAGGTGGAGGCTGAAAACTATTTTCCTCTTCTTAGTTGTGTAAGCCAAAAAGAAGACTTATACAAAGAAATAGAAGAACCCTATATATGGGTCTCAAACCAAACTCAACTAACTAAGGTGGCATACTAACTGAGCCACGAACTAGAGTAGATAAGGATAGCTGTCATCTAGCTATTATTCATGGGCGGTGTACCAACCGCATCTGCAACTAACAAGTCGGTGACATAAATGCGCAACGGTCACCCTGGCATATCACGAGTGGAGCTCGATATCTCAACACTCCACCTCGAGCTCAATCCCAATTCCTGCACACCAAGTAGGTCTCTGAACTTGCACGACTTTTCTGTGCCCAATGCCTTCGTGAATATGTCAGCTACCTAATCCTCTGTGCTGACATAAACTAGATCAATAAGACCTAGTAAAACCCTCTCCCGCACATAGTGATAATGCACCTCAATGTGCTTTGTTCTAGCATGATAGACTGGGTTATTTTCCAAGTGTATACTACTCATGTTGTCACAATAAATGACAGCTGGCCCATCTGTAGGCTGATCATATCATAAAGTAGCTTATGCAACCAAGCTACCTCACATGCAGCCATTGCTGCACCCTGTACTCGGCCTCTGTGCTCGACAAGGCAACTGTAGGTTGTTTCTTGCTGCTCCAAGTGACTGCAGCACTCCCAAAAGAGAACACATATCCACTGGTAGATCGTCTATCAGAAATACTACCAGCCCAATTAGCATCAGTGTATCCATGCAGCTATATCTGAACCCCAGTCTCATAAAATAGTCCATACTGTAATGTGGACTTCACATACCTGAGTATGCGTCTAGCCGCATCCAAATGCGGTTTCCTTGGAGCCTGCATAAACTGACTTACCAATCCAACAACATAGCTCAAATCTGTCCTGGTAATAGTCATATAAATCAAACTTCCTACTATGCGTCTGTACATAGTAGGGTCTTCCAGAAGCTCACTTGCATCTGTGCTCAGCTTCACATTCTGCTCCAAAGGAACTGAAATAGGCTTACAGCCTGTCATCCCATATTTGGACAGCATGTCCAATCCATACTGCCTTTGCAAGAGCTGTATCCCACTTGGTGATCTAATCACCTCAATGCCCAAGAAATAACGCAGCTCTCCCAAATCCTTCATCTCAAACTTTTGCTTCAATAGCATTTTCACATGAAGGATATCTTCATCACTGTCACCTGTCATAATCAAATCATCAACATAAATGACAAGTAGCATAATACCTTTCTTTGTTTTTCTCACATAAAGTGAGAAATCTGCCTTGGAAATCTGAAAGCCAATAGTGACAAGATACTGTCCTATCTTGTCAGACCATGCTTTAGGTGCTTGCTTCAAGCCATACAATGCTTTCTTCAACCTGCAAACAAACTCAGGATGAACAGCATGCACATAACCTGGTGGATGCTCCATATATACCTCTTCTTGCAAATCACCATGCAAGAAGGCATTCTTTACATCCATCTGATGTAAAGACCATTCCTTTGATGCAGCCATAGCAATGACTGCTCTTATGGTTGCCATCCTTGCAACCCGATTGAATGTTTCTTCATAATCAATGCCATATGTTTGTGCATACCCCTTGACTACTAATCTTGCCTTGTATATGTTCACAGAACCATCTGCATTGTGCTTCACCTTATAAACCCACTTATAGCCAATTGCATTCTTACCTTTAGGCAAAGGTACCAACTCCCATGTAGCATTTGCTTCCAAGACATCCATTTCTTCATCCATGGCTTTCTCCCATTTTTCTTTTCCCATGGCTTGCTCAAAAGAAGTGGGTTTTGGTTCCTGTATCACTTTGACCATATATGCATAGTGAATGGTTGTAAATCCATCATATTTTAGCCTATCCATAGGATACCTAGCTCTGGTAGACCTGCGCAAAGTAGGTTCACTCCTAGGTGCTCTCAAAACATCCCTAGTCTTCCTTACTCCACGTGTAACAATAGAAGGAATACCCAACTCATCATCAATGCTTTGTTTAGAGCCACTGGATTCACCATCCACATAAGAGTGACCTGCATTCACATCAAACATGGGCTGATCTACCTTCTCTTTTCCTTTTCGTGATACCAGAATACCACTATCTGCATTGCTTTGAGAAGATTCTCCTGATCTCAATCTGCCTGTCCATGGCAAAGAATGTGAACCACTGCTAGAGGACGCTCCAGGTCCACTAATATTTTGTGACTGCTACTGTGAATTCTGTGCAGCATTACCGTTTTATGCATCTACATCATCAATCACATTTACTGGTTTATACCAACTACTCATCTCATCAAAAACAACATCTCTGCTCACTGTAAACTTACGAGTAGAAGGGTTACAACATCTATACCCTTTCTGCTGGAGTAACCAATAAAGATGCACTTCTCAGCTTTTGGATCCAACTTGGATCTCAACTCATCCGACACATGAACATAGGCAATGCAACCAAAAATCTTCAAATGAGAAATATCTGGTTTCCTACCAGTATACCTCTCCTCTGGAGTCATCCCATGTATTGCTGCAGTGGGAGTCCTGTTCATTATGTAGACTGCTGTAGCAACTGCCTCAGCCCAATAAAAATCTGGTAGGTCTTTTTCATTGAGCATGGCACAAGATACCTCTCCAATATGCTTGTTTTTCCTTTTTGCAATTCCATTTTGTTGTGGGGTATGACTACATGAATATTGCTACTTTATGCCATGCTCCTGCAGGAACCTTGCAAACTCATTTGAGAGGTACTCTCCGCCTCCATCTGACCTTAGGCATTTTATTTGCAGGCCTCTTTCTTTTTCAACCATAGCTTTAAGAGTTTTGAAATGCCCAAACACTTCACTTTTCTTTTTCATAAAATACACCAAAAATTTTCTGCTATAGTCATCAATAAAAGTGACAAAATAATGACAGCCTCCAAGAGATGCAGCTTTAGTAGTCCACACATCAGAGTGGATTAATTCCAATGGCTTCTTACTCTCTTGAACATGTCTAAGAAATGGTTTCCTTGCTTGTTTTCCAAACTGACAGGCTTCACATACCTTATGCATTTCTACAACCTTGAATTTAGGCAATCCTGCAACAATATTTTGGGCCTGCATTGATTTAAGTCGCTGTACATTAACATGACCAATGCGTTTATGCCAAATATCAATATCTGCAACAACACCGGTCCCATGTGCAAACATTGCTGCACTCAATTCAGGCATGTCTGCATCCAACGTAAACATTCTGCCCTTCTTCTTTCCTTTTGCTATCAAGCGACCTTTATTTTTCATATCCTCAACAAAGTATCCATGAGGATTAAATCTGAATTGCAAGCCCTGCTCAACCATTTGACCAACAAAAACTAGATTCTTGGTGATATTCGGGACATGAAATACATCGAACAGGTATTTCTTTTTCCCATCCTGCATAGACAAATAAAATTTTTCAATCTGCACAATAGGATGTGCAGTATCATCACCAGTCTCCACAAATCCTGGTTTTTCCATTTTTCTTGCATCCTCCATCCATTCTGCATGACCTGTCATGTGGTTTGATGCACCTAAGTCAACATACCACACTTCGTTTCTTTCTTCTGCACTTGTCACATAATTTTTCATGTGTTGCACCATAAACAAATGCTTATTTCTGTCATCACCGTGTCTACTAGAAGATGCATAATTTCCTTGTTGCAGTTTTCCATTCATGATGTCATTCTGCTTTTTATAGCAGTCTTTAGCCATATGACCCATTTTACCACAGTAGTAGCATTCAACATTAGTGTTTGCATTTTGGCCTCTTTGCCATCCACCACGACCTCTTTGGCTCCCCCTACCTCTAGAGTTACCACGTTCTCCTCCATAGGACTGGTTTTCTTGAGCTTGCTGCATATTCTGATTTCTACCATGGCCTCCAAATCGGCCTCCTCTACCTTTGCCTCTACCTCTTCCAGCATTTGAGTAGAAGACAGCTTCTTTTGAAGTTCCTCCTGAAGAAGATGCACCACCATTTCTCTGCTCCTCAGAAATTAGAAGAGCAATCAACTCCTCAAAATCAGGAAATCTTTCACGGACGGAAATGGATGTTTGGAACTGTGCATAATCCTTTCCTAGACCATTCAAGGTCACTGAGACTAAATCATCATCTTCCACTGGCGACCCAATGGAAGCAAGTGCATTTGCAATCTTCTTCACCTTCATGTGGTAGTCATTGATGCTCATACTTTCTCTTTGCACATTGTGCAACTCTTGCTTGAGCTGCATTTTCCTAGCTTGTGTATTTGTGCTATATATTTTTTACAAAGTATCCCATGCCTCCTTTGGTGTACTTGCATTCTGAATATGCACAATCATAGAGTTTGAAATGCTGATAGACAGCCAATACATAACTTTATTGGCTCTCTCATGCCATGCTTTAAATGCCTGCATTTGCTATTGATTGGGAACATCAGGAAGAACTGGTTCTTCTTCATTTCCTGCAACAAATTCCCAATATCCTTTTCCCATAAGGAAATTCGTCATTCTAAACTTCCATGCTTGGAAGTTGTTCTTGTCAAGCTTTTCAGTGACAATCTGTGAGAGAGAATTAGACGCCATTACAGAACACTGCAAAAAATTCTGTCACTGCAAAGAACACAGCTTCAGCCTCACAAGGGCAAATCTGCAAAACTGAGGAAAGTGGCATTTGACCACACAGTCACTTCCTCGTGACGATTTTGCATCAACAGGCAACAAGGATGATTCTGTAACTCCCAATGTCTCTGCGCACAGACATACGATGCAATTTCTACAGTAAATTTTCAGCGACCTGTAGAACAGTGGCTGCACAGCATAAAACTGGGCCTTTTCCTGAGTGCGTGCAGAAAACTTGCGCCTCCAAAACAAGCCCCGGAATGGCCTCAAATAAAAAAAACAGGGTCACCGTGGGCTAAAACCCTCGCCCGTAGCATATACTGCCCTCTTGCTTCACCACGAAGGGCGTCTCAACCTGAGACAATGCACTCTTGCAATTTATGGCTGTGCTACCTGCAGAGATCTGCTCCCAAAACAGAAAATGAAAGCAACACTACTATTACCAGAACACTGCGAGCTTGGCTTGCTTTCTTGAGCTCCTTACCACGAACAAGGCTCTGATACCATGTCAAGATTGTGGGAGAGAAGGAAGGAGTCTCACTTGTAGCTTTCTTGCTTGCACAATGGGGGAATACACACAAAGGTGGAGGCTGAAAACTGTTTTCCTCTTCTTAGTTGTGTAAGCAAAAAAGAAGACTTATACAAAGAAATAGAAGAACCCTATATATGGGTCTCAAATTAAACTCAACTAACTAAGGTGGCATACTAACTGAGCCACGAACTAGAGTAGATAAGGATAGCTGTCATCTAGCTATTATTCATGGGCGGTGTACCAACCGCATCTGCAACTAACAAGTCGGTGACATAAATGCACAACGGTCACCTTGGCATATCACGAGTGGAGCTCGATATCTCAACAAACCAGTGGTTATTCATTTGGATTGGGCAGTAGTATGATCGGTTGGCAAAGTAAGAAATATCCTACTATTGTGTAGTACAAAAAATGAGTAGAGAGGAGCTGCCTTAGTGGCTTGCGAAGTAGTTTGGTTAATGAAACTACTGAAAGACTTGGGAATACATCTGGAAAGCAGAGTGAGATTGCATTGTGATAACCTCAGCAGTGTTATGTTGGCTAGCAATCCTGCCTACCATGCTAGGTTATTGAGGTTCACTACCATTTCATCAGAGAAATAGTTCTTACATGGTAGATTGACTTGATTCATGTGAAGACTGAAGACTAGGTAGTAGACATATTTACCAAGTCTCTTGGTAAAGAAAAGTTCATATACTTCAGACAGCTACTTGCAGTTTATCAGATGGTTTGAGCTTGAGGGGGAGTGTTAGAATATCAAGCTCTCATTACTCTTTAGTCAGTCTATCTTTATGTGTGTGATCGACATCAGCTGGTGGATACAGCTGTACATGTGTGTGACATTCAATAAGTCAGTGTAGTCACAACCAGCTGAGGCTCATCTTCCGCTCCACTCTGTCTCCCTCCCTCTCTTCCAAAAATAGGGATGTTTCATAGTAGTAGATCTTGTAGTACATGTCAGATGTATTCTTTTGTGAGATATAGAGATGGTTTTCATCCTACATATTATCTTTCAATGCATCACAAATAAATTGTTGATCTAGTGACCATGCCTATGGGACAATGGAAAATTTATAAATCAGGCTAAAAGCTAAGCTTTGAGGACTAAAGCCACAAGTATTGTATGAAGGTTGCTTTTGGAAGATGTGTTTTCACATTATGGATGTGTGGATAAGGTTATCACTAACAGAGGAGAGCTTGATGTTCATGAGGGTAGAAATTTCCTCTCTACATTGGGGATCAAACTTGCACTAACTTCAAGATATAATCCAGAGGGAAATGAAAAAAGTGAAAGAGAGTATCCTCCAATTATCAAGGCCTTAGCAAAGGTATGCAGGGCTAAATTTGGAGAGCGCCCACAATTGCTTCCATATGCATTATGGGCTGATTGCACTATTCATAGTCCTACAATATGATATATGCCAATAGAATTGATGTATGGGAAGAAATCAGTTGTGCCAACTGAACAAGTGGCTATCACACGTAGAGTGTCTTTCCATGGGATGGTAGGGAAGAAATGTTACCTCTCAAGATCCATCAATTGGAAAGAAGGCCAGAAGACATAGAGCTTGTAATGAAGAGATAAAAGAAGTCAGATTGCAAAACAAAGACAAGTTTGACAAAAGACATAGGCTTAGACCAAAAGCTATAGAGGAGGAGATTGTGTACTTGTGTAGGATAATAGGTTGGATAATCAGCATAGTATTATTAGGAAAGCCTTCAAGAGATGGTTTAGTGTGTATATTATATTGCACGCTTATGATAATGCATCATACTTCCTTTATGAGTTGGATAGGGTTGCATTGAAAATACCCATAGTTGGCAAATAGATGGAATTGTTCAAGAGATGGGAATCTAATACTTATGAAGGATTGGCCTATGAGGGTCCCTGTTGAAAAACATTGAAGAAGATAAAGAGGATGACATTGTGGAAGAAGAAGAAGATCTTGAACCTACTGAAGAGTAAGATATATGACACATCTTAGAGTTTGTGTAGGTTTAGAGGGAGTGGATGTCATGTGGTTCCATATCTACAAATTGAAACACTATGGGATAATTGTTAGTAACTAGATTTTACTTGTGAGCCTATGGGACTTTTCTGTTATTGTTTATGCTAAGATTTATGTTTACTTTGATTGTATGGTAAGATGTTTGAGTTAGTTTATACATATGTTTTGTGCCCAAGTGATTTAGACCTTTTCCTTGGTCATGTAAGTGGTCATTTAAGTGGCCTTGGACAATAGTTAATGACCAATTTAAAATGTACTTTGGCTAGGAGAAGCCCCCACATTTTAGGTGTAATTTTTAGGCATGATTAGGATCACCAATGTGTTATTTTGGATCTAGCAATTACTAAAGAGAAATAGAGCATAACTAATGTTCACTCGAAGAAGACTGATTGTGATTGATTGACACATGTGGAATGACTAATCTAAGAGTCTTTGGATAATTGTAGACTATTTTGCTAGACAATTGATTCACCTATAATATCCTTATTCAAATTGATCTTTCTTAATTGTTGTCTACGAAGGAGCTCCAAGAGAACTAATGCCTGGATATTTCTTCTGAGTAGTGCAAAGATTCCAGGTTTTTTCAATACATATTGATTCAATTCATTGTGATTTTTTTTTGTCATGTTTACCACTTGGGTATTCTCTATCTTCTCTTCCATCTCCTATCTCTACTTCCTTCTATTTGTGATCCCCGATGGATTCGACCTTTTGACAAAAACCCCTCCGACAGCATGCATGTGCGTGCGTGCGTGTGTGGGTGCGTGCGTGCGCACGTGTGTGTGTGTGTGTGTGTGTGTGTGTGTGTGTGTATGTGTGTGTGGTCTCTAGTTGTTTGTCCATCTCTCTCTCATATGCATGTCACCTTTGGAGCATTGATTTCATTCTATCCACCACCCATGGCATGTGCCTTTAATCTCTCTCTCTCTCTCTCTCTCTCTCTCTCTCTCTCTCTCTCTCTCTCTCTCTCTCTCTCTCTCTCTCTCTCTCTCTCTCTCTCTCTCTCTCTCTCTCTCTCTCTCTCTCTCTCTCTCTCTCTCTCTCTCTCTCTCGTGTACACCCATAACAAAACAAAATAGTTGAATATGCATGTGTGTGTTTGCACCCACACCAATTTGGACTTTCTCTAGATCTTATGATCCCCTTCTTTACACAACATGCATCTCAAGTTTCATATTTAAATACATGTGCACTCTTTGAGATCCATGTTGGCAACTACATTTATTCAATACTAAATCTATCTCATAGACTCATTCACCTAAACTACCACATGCACCCCATAAAGAATAAGACCACTTATACATATATAAAATCATACATGCACACTTGCATGTGTGTACACACACACACACACACACACACATATCCCCTCCTATAATTTTCAACATTCTCACAAGAATACAAATGTGTAAGTGTAACACTTTTTAATCCCATGTACTATTCATCCATTTAGCATAAGCAATAGGGAGACACCACATATTTGTGAGTAGGTTGCCAAGCATTAGGTTTAACAAACTATGATATAGTATTTTGAGCTTAAGGCATGTGTTAAGGAAGATTATATGCATTTCCTCACAAACATGCACATGCATGCACACACACGTGCACACATCCCCCCCTTCTACACACACACGCGCACACGCACACACGCACACACGCACACACGCACACACGCACACACGCACACACGCACACACGCACACACGCACACACGCACACACGCACACACGCACACACGCACACACACACACACACACACACACACACACACACACACACACACACACACACACACACACACACACACACACACACACACACACACACACACAATAGAGAAGGAGGGAGGGACAAATGGAGGAATTGATAGTTATCAAAATAAAGGATGAACTCCTAATGGTCTAATTGCATAAGTATATACATGGTCATTCGCAGTCACGTACCATAAATATCCACTTGACATAGAGTTTTTTGTGCTACCTTCCAAGAATTCTAGAGAGCTACATGTTTATTCTAAAGTATCTCATATGTATTAGCATACACATACACTTACCTAAAAAACATTAATAGTTATTTATTCTCTTTGATAATTTTAAAGTTTGAATGATAAATTAGTAATTTGTGTTTTTCGTTTGTGTATATGAACTATCTAATATGATATTTCGATGTTTCACTTATTGTGAAAGTGGTGAGCCAATGTGCATTTCATGACCATGTGATGGGGAGGGGGGCAGGGCATCTATGCTACATAAGCACCTCGACACCCATGCCTACATGAATCTGACATAAGTGTGCTATTTTTCTATTATATGATGCAAGTTTCAAATTTCTAAAATAGAATTAGTAAGGAATGTGATGTGTGTGTGTGCGTGCGTGTGCGCATGTGTGTGCATGTATTTTCTTTTGGGGAGGAGGATGTGGAATTTCACATCCTTACTTTACAAGCATCTTGACATCTAGGCATGCGCTCATGTATTGGGAGGGGCAAAAGGGTTGGGCGGATTACATGTTCTTGCTTTACAACCATTTTGACACCTAATCATGCATTGGTGTAGCATGGAGCTCTTTAAGCTTGTAGTCAAAATACTAAAGAGCTCTAAATTTTCTTTTTGCCAACCTTACAAGAGTCTATGACATTCTACTCAATAGCACTTTGACCTTTTGTGTCTAATTGGTTTTATGTGCTAATAATTTGAAATGAAATTTCAATGTTTTCCCAACTCTCTTACAAACATGCATAATATTATTCTGGGAAATAATAAGAGAGGGTGGTATGTTAATTGCATATTACAAGAAGTAAGTTTAGGGTTTGGGGTATAATTAACGGGGAAGGTGTTTAAAAGGGGGGGGAGGCATGCACACATGTATGAACACACATAGAGGAAAGAGAGGGGGTTAAACATCATCACTTTACATGGGCCCTAATGACTTGCTTTGCATGGTACCTAGCACAAATCACTAGTATATTATAAATTTATGTATCTAGAACACACTACACAAAATAACCATTTAAAAGACTACATTACTATGTAATATGGACTTTATATTGGATATACATGCAAACACTATCTCATGAAACTAGCAAAGCATTGACATGGAAAACAAATTGTTAATCATATGCAAATGCTTAATGAGCTATGAGATGTAAACTAGTAAAACTATGAAGTATGAGAGGTGTTGATAATTAAGGGGTCAGGGAAGCCACTTATAAATGCAATCATTTTCACCCATTTAACATCCACCCCTATTTTTTGAAGGCCTCTAACTTAGTTTTGTGTAAGTCCACCTCTTTCATTCTATGTTTTGTTTAGGTCCCTACTTCACTTATGGCACAACTATACTTTTTCACTTTTGTTAGAGCTAATTACAAGGGTCCATATTCAAAATTCATCACTCCTGACTTGAGTGCCAAATAATTAGTAAAACATTATGATGACCCCAAAAATCAATACCCCCCTTGGCCCATATACAAGAAGTATGCAATATATAATAGATTTTAGTCCAAGGCATACGACGAGTGAAGGAGTTGTCTCACTACAAACAAAATTAAATGTAAAAGTTAGTGAACAAAGGAGAGATTCCACATAGCAATTGCACAAAATTAAATGTAAAAGTTAATAAACAAAGGGGAGATTCCACATAGCAATTGCACTAAAATTCTAGCATAGAGAATAAATTTTTAGTCCTATTAGATTCTTATTATACATAAGGTACAAAAAAACACATTGCCTATTTTAAGAATTTTTCATAATGAATCGTGTTCGAATTTGGAATATGCTTTTCAAAATAAAGTAAATTAAATGCAAAGACATTCTTAATGTAATGTAGCAAAGTCTCACATCCCATAAAATAACATGTTGATCTCATACAATACAAATTGCAAAAGTCCTAGCTAGTACAATTGATTGATTTAATATTGATAATTATTGTTAGTAAATGTAAGTAAGTTAGTAGTTATAGTTAGTTAACTAAGTTAGTAAGTATTAGTTTAATTAATTAGTAAAGTTGATGGGGTAGGCCACTCAATTTAGTTAAAAAGCTAATTAGGCTAGTTCATTTACAACTTTAAAAAGAAGATAATAGTAATTAGAAAGAAGAAAGTGGATAAGGAAAGATGACATGTCTCATGATTGCCCCCCTCCCTCCCCTCGCCCCATTCAATAAGGGCTTTGTAGGTATACCATGGCATTGCCTATAGATGCACTTATATAGAGAGTAGTAGTCACTCAAGCTTTGCTTGGTATGTGCTTCTACATGTGATTCCCTATGCTCAGTTTTGTGAATACTCACATATGCGGTGTCACGAGTGTGTAGTCGTGAGATGTGCGTCAATGTTGTGCCTTTCTATATCATGAATACAAAGATTCCTTATTATTGGTATATTAGGTGTACCTTTTTACTATGCCATCTCTCTGCCTCATGAAAGGTTACCATTTGAAGTCATGTGAAGGTTTGCAATACTTGGTATCAGAGCAACTCTAGTGCGGAGCAAACTAGCTTGATAAGGGAGGATGGTCATGGTTACAGAAGATATCTTAGGCGACACAATGTGATGACCCATGACATAGTATGAAATGATATGATGTCCCATGTCATGATGCCCTCAATGTGATTCTTGCTAAAAAATGAAGTTGAATATGATGTGCCTACAAAGTTGAGAGGCATCGATGTCACAATAGCACATGGCATTCCATTCAAAATGACAACTTGGAGGAAGCTCAAGATATAGAAGGACACTTCATTAGAAGAGGAAGACATGCTGTGTCATTGGCTCAAAGATGTATAGAAGAAAAAGGAGTTGTGGCTCAAATAGATCAAGCAAACATGGAAGACAATGAAGGAGTTGGAGGATAATCACAAAGGAACCAAGGTGCTATGCAATCTGAAAGAGAAGGTTGAAGAGATGGACACGGTTGTGGAGGAGGTTGACTACTAGTTGATTATGGTGTGAGAAAGAGCCAGGTTGTGGCAAGTCAAGATGGCCTAAGACCTTGATACAGAGTTGTAAGGAGACATAATGCTAAGGTGGGACTAGGAGATTGCATATAGATTTGAAGCATAACTGTATGCCTAGCTGAAGCGGTTGCAACAAGTGAAGATGTCATGAGACCTCAATATGGAGCTATAAGGAGACTAAGTGATAAGGTGGGACTAGGAGATTGGATACACATCTGAAGCACATAAGCATGCTAAATCGTATCTGAAGTAGATGAGAGCCAAAAGAGTCCAAGATTTGAAGAGTAGAATGAAGCTAGCCAAAGAAGAATAAAAGGGAAAAAAGAAGCCAAATGAGAGCCAAGAGAAGAAGAAAGAGATAACAAGTGATGGTGAATTTGGGATAGATGAAGAAAAAGAGGAAGGATACTAGTAGCCAACAATTGACTACTTCCTTGAAGACCACTACCAAGGAGCACAAGAGCTAGAAGGAGACTACACCATTTTAGATCAATATCCCCTTGACTACTACCTAGAAGAAGGTGGATACTACTATCTTTAAAGATTATTGCATCAACTACAACCTAAGACAAGAATAGTTGTACAACAATGACTACTATCTTGAAGGAAAAGGATACTACCCTGAAGGATACCTAGGAGAAAGCCAACCCATAGAGCAAGCCATAGAAGTTTAAGAGAAAGAAGAAAAGATAGACTACTATGTGAAAGAAGAAATGGACATGAGTTTGAAGCTAGGAAAAAATATGAAGGAATTAGGCTACAAGAAAGAAGATGAAGATAGGTGGACATGTGAGAAGGATGAGCCCTTGCACCCATAGGTTGTATTCCAACTTAAAGAAGAACCAATGTTGGAAGAGATAGTCTCAAAAGGGAGAGGAGAAATATGATTACATGATTCAAGAAACACCTCTACCCATTGAGATTGAGAGTGAGGGTAGTGTGGCATTGTCCTTTGAGGAAAGTGACATCTTGGGTGATGAGAATGACAAAGGAATAGATGAAGAGATAGACTTCAAAGATGAAGATGGTAGGGTGAAAGCACTTTGGGCAGGGAATCCTCTGCATGGAGCCAACACTTCATTATGCAGAGGTGAAACCCCAACCAAAAGAGAAGTGGGGATAGGTAAAGAAGAAGAAGAAGAAGAAGAAGAAGAGAATGGAGACGATGAGCTTGATCCTAATCTTGGAGCACCTTGACCTTGACAACCCAAATCCCAACATGTTCAATGATAATAAACTAGAAAGAGAGTTGAAGGAGAGAATCATGAGAATATGGGATGAGATAGAAGAAGATGATAGGAAGGAAGAAGAGAATGACTTGTTAGAAGGAGCCATAGTGAAGATAGAAGAAAATATGAGACAAGAAAGGAGAAGAAAAGATAGAGTTAGCAAGGAAGAAGATGAGTGAGGAAGAAAAGATACTCAATGGGTCACTCATGAATATATATGTGTATCACATGGGTTTAAAATAATAGATTTTTAAAATACTACTTTTATACATTTTTTACATATGAGAGGGTATCATATAAAGGGATTATTTATAGATTGGATATAAAAGGGCTTTGTTTTATTCATGGAAAATTCACAGATAAGAGTATTTGTAAATAGGCCTTGAACGCACATGAATAGAGAAAATATGTATAGTGAACCCCCAAGAAAAGGTAGAGCAAGAGGAGAAGAGTCAGAGAAAGAGTAGGAAAGTAGAAGACACCGAGAAGAAGAATATTAGGAAGAAGAATTAGCAACTAGAAAGAGGTAAAGAAGTCAACTTAGAAGAGAGTGTGGAGACCTAGAAAGACAAAGGAAGAAGATAAAAAGCAAGAAGAAGATAGAGTAGAGAAAAAAGAGCAAACCAAGATAGATCTAGGCAAAAAGGCCAAGGAAGAGAAGATAGAAGAGTAATACTTAGCTAAAAAGGTGAAGGAAGAAGAGGAACAAGAGTGAGATCTATGGAAAGAAGGCTAAAAAGAAGAAGGAAATATAGAGAAAGAAGACAAAGGGAATGAGGAGAAGAATAAGATGAGGGTGAGATCAAATTCTAAGAAACAAAGATAGGCCGCTAGAGCCACGATGAGAGATTAGAATGGGGATGCCTTCAAAACCTCCCATGCTAAACTTGTGGAAAAGGATGAAGCAAACCTTACATTCAATCCAAGGCCACACCCCATCCTAGCCAAATTGGATCAAGTAGAAATCAAGTGCACTTTAATAATGGATTCATTGACTAGACCTTTGAACTTAAAGACACAAACCCTTATGAGCTTGGGAAGAATGAGTTAGAGAATGAAGTCTTGAAGAAGGAAGAGCATGAGGGTATGTTCGCAATATGGTTTGACCGAGGTGATTTAGTGTTATGGAAGGGAACCTTACTAGTTGAGCCTTGGAGAACTCTCTGGCTCCCTCCTAAGGTGAATATCTTTGGACTATGGAACTTGTTGAAACCATACTCAATGTTGGTAAATATTGAGATCTCTACTTTCATGCTACATGCAATGCAAGGCAATGTCATTAGGATCCTATCAATCCATGACACACCTAGCATTTCAAACTTGGGCATCACCCAAAAAACCAATTTGATACCTATACTTCTAATGCCAAGAATCTGGTCTAACTGTGATGGCTTAGTCCATGCCCCCCAAAGAACTTCAATTCCAAGTGAAGCTAAGAAGAGTCAATGAGGTTTGATGCACTAAGACCACACCTTTCATGCAAAAAGACAAGATAAACCAACCAATTTATTTAAGTTTAAGGCAAGCAAGGAGGATCCGGCATATAAGCCAAAGAAGAGAGCCCAAATACTTGACTTGGCAATGAGAAAAAAGCATCTTAGTAGCAAATGAACCAAGAGACCAAGTCCCCAAGGCCCTTCAAGGCAAAGGCTTCAAGGAGGGGAGAAACTATGCGAGGTACAACTAAATGGACTGTCTCACTTAAGGTGTGGCACAACATGGTGAAAATTGAGCCACCATGCCTTGACCCAAATAAGGTGACAACTTGGGATCATACATACAAAGCTTAGCATGCAAAGACATAAGAGCTAAATAAAGTTAATACTTTGATCCTCCACTCCTCAAATGTAATTGAGTCAAGGCTGGACTGGAATGAAAATTTTTTTTTGGAAAAGAGTCTAAATGGTAAGACATTGTGTAGCTTGATAGGAAAAGCTATGTTAAGATCCCGAAGTCATAGTGCGGTAGACATTGACCAGCTTGATAGAAAGGGCTATGTTAAGTCCCCACAATGAGTTAAGCCCTAGATTGGGAAACATTGAATAGCTCTAAAGAATAAGCTATGTTAAGATCTTGAAATGGGTCTATGCAACTATCCTTAGATTGACGAGGACAACAATCCATTGTGTGGATAAGTGTAAGGGCTTTTTAGGTACGCCATGATGTTGCCTACAAATGCACCTATATAGGGAGTAGTAGTCACTCAAGCTCTATTTGATATGTGCACAAACATGTGATTCCCTATGTTTGGTGGTGAACCCTCTCACATGTGCAGCATCACAAGAGTGTTGTTCTGAGATGTGCCTCAATATTGTGTCTTTTTATATCATTAATATAAATATTCATTATTGATATATTTTGTTTCCTAACACTATATTAGAGAATTTGGGAATATCCCAAGTTCCACTCTCAAATTAGAAATAAAGTTTTGACCATGTTGCTAAATCTTAATCCCTTTTTTGAAGATAGAACTTAGTACTATCATCTATATAGTATTGAGAAAAAGTTTCACCTTCAAGGAAGGGGGCAACAATTTGACCCTGTGAACAAATATTGGTCATCCTATGAATTCCCAAAGTATATGAAAATTTCCAAACTCTCTAATAGTGTTGCCTCGATTTCTATGCCTCACGACGTTAGGTTACCATTTGAAGTCCCATGAAGATATGCATCAACCCCCCTTCTTGTGTCCAAGTCATTGACTCCCTCCAACTCCGCACACCATTTCAATCCCCTCTCTTCTCCATTTATTGTCTTCTCCCTTGACATCACCCTCATCCCTATCTCCTTCTACCACTTCAATCTAGGAATGCCACATCCCTACATGATCTCCTTGTGAGCCTCGAGCCTATCAAATTGTGAAGTAAAGTGCCTCCCTTGTCTTTTCTACATGGCAATGTGTAGGCCATTACTAGGCCAAAAGATTGATATAAGAGGAGGAGAGACAAGTGATGGGCTTAGTAATTTGTGAGAGAGGCCAGTGAGAAAGTGATTATTATATGGCATCACTCCCACACCCTTTTCTCCATAGTGTAGACAGATGGCTTAAGGACAAGTTGAGACAGAGAGAGAGAGAGAGAGAGAATTGAGGGGTTGTTAATCAACATGATGGTCATGTAGATAGTAATAGAGGTAGTCTTCAAGATTACTTGCCCACATTACAAAATTTTTGGTAGAAATAGAGTAAAGGGGCCAATAGAGTAACCCCCACAAAAGGAAAATGCATCCTACCCCAATTGAGTGACGATTTTGCAAAAAAGATGCACCTTTGTTAGCTACTTAATATTACGATATAAATTTTTAAAACTAGAAATGAGCTTCATGTGAGTTAAATCATTGAGCCATGTTTTTTTTTTGGGATTTTGTAAAACATTAAAAGAAATGCATCCTTGAATGTCATTGTATTAGCCTCCCACTATCACTCTGTTGTGAAACCTTCATTTATAACTAAGGATTTTTTATAAAAATATCAAAATGCTCCAATGTTTTTTATTTGAGCTACATATGATCTAAATATTTTGATCCCTAATTTTTTTTAAATAGAACTCAATTGGAAAAAAAAAATATAATGGAGGGCTGTTAGATGACACTCTATTGGCCCCTTTAGAGAGGGAGGACTCTTTTGAAGGAAGGTTAATGCCATGTGCAATCTCAAAAGAACCAAAACTTCCAAGAGAAATCATGATGAAATAGGAGTGAGGTTCCATGTGACTACGAAGAGCATGGGCAATCAAGTACTTATAAGAACTTGTAGAATAATAGTATAAGATGTCTATGCCCCATGCAACAAGTTAGATTAAGAGAGAGAGTAGAATGATTTAGAATAACCTTAGGGATTAAGTAGAGGGAGAGGGAAAATAATTGTATCATTTTCATGATCCATCATTGCCATTATCATTCATCAACAACATTGCAAGCTATCATCTTCCTTAAGGAGATTTGTAATAGTGGTTCAATGGTACTTCTTGAGCAATAAGAAGACCACTCACTAATATGGGCAATGTGTTGTGAGTGGCAATAGCACCTAAGAGACATGTGGCAAGTACCTCCCTACCGAACACCCTAGTCGTATTGAATCAAACCATCCAAGTAGTTGTACTTATATATTCTAAAACATGGTTGGGGTCTATTATTTGTTGTATCTATGTATAAGGTGGGATAATGAGAAAATAATAGGGCACAATGGAGAAATGGTTCTGTATTAAACTCAAAAACTTTGTAAGCAACAAAAATAGAAAGATGAATTAGTTGAAGAACTAGGCAAAGGAGCTACCTTACATAATCTATATGGAAATAAACATAGCTTTTTTAGAGGTATAGTTATCTTCTTAGGGAAGAACAAATAAACAGACCGATTAGATGAAATGTGTAATGAGAAGATCAAAAGTTAAGAAAGAATATTATAGGTGAATTTAACCAAGGTAAGTAAATCAAATCAATTATTCTAATAATACTTGATTCTACACTAAATATATTATTCCAAGACTTGATTTTCTCTTTGTGTTTATCTATTAGTTTGAGGGTGATTGGATGATGAGGGGTTGGTTTGGATGCCTAGAAGCTTTACCAAACTTCTCAAAAAACTTAACACAAATAGTGCTTCTCAATCTAAAAGAATGACATGGATGTCTTCACCACTAATTGTCTTATATGAGGGGATAATGTGTGATATCTTGGGAACTCTAACAACCACCACAATAATGGAATCAAACCCTTTTAATAAGTCAGAGTAGTGATGAAGTCCATTAACATAGATGACTAATGGTGACTAGAAAGAGGAAAGGGTGGCAGTTTCCATATTTGAGGCCATTAAAAGTCTCAAGAGATGTTCTTTATTGTTTTATTAACCCAAAATGCCTTGTAGCTAGAAGTTCATGCCTTTTTTGAAGTATGTGTAGTCAAAGTGATCCAAATGGTATATGTAGTAGGGCCTTGACAATAGATACTTAGACCCTTTAATACCATGTAAGTCTTAAACATTTTTACAGCCTTCTTGAACTTTTTGCTTAATATTTTGGAAAACATGATCCTTGGAAAGCTATTTCTTAACCTATAGAAGCAAGCTTGGATCTTTTGGATATTTGCTTGTTATGGAATGAAGTTGGAATTGTTTTGGTCTTAAGAGAACAAATCCTCTTGATCATGAACTGTACATGATTTCTTAGGTGCAAGCTAGGAGTATCAATAAAATGCATCTAGCTTTCCTCCAAGTGGATATGATATGAGAAAATTAAATCTAGAAAGGAAGATGCTCCATCGATCTTGTCATTGATTCTAGACCCAAGAACTCATAAGGTACTCTAGATTTTAATGGTTTATAAAGATTATACTTATGTGGGATTCTCTTTCTAAAAGATGCTTCATGTTTTAAAAGAGTCAATAATAGCAAAAAATTTCCTATCATGGATTTCATAATTCATTTCAATAGCTAAGATGTTTTTAGAATGAAAAGCCATTGGATGATCCTCATCTCCAACTTGGGAAATAATAGCACCAAGAGCCAAATTTAATGCATAAACCTCTAAGAAAAAGGGTTAGGATGGTTCTACATGTATCAATATAGGGGCTATACTGAAGGCTTTCTTCAATGTTTAAAATGGCTTCTCTATATTAGAGTTCCATATAAATTTATCATTTTCAATTAATTACATGAGAGGCATAGTGATCTTACGATAATATTTAATTAAAATCTAATAAAAATTTGAGAATCCAAAGAAGCATTGCACATCTCAGTGTTTTTGATTTAATAATAACCCTCACCTCCTTTCTATCCATTGAGCTTCCATTTTGAGAAACTATAAATTCAAGTAATTCCACCTCTTGTTAATGAAAGAAGAACACTTTCTATTTAGCATACAAACTATTTTGATGTAGCTTATAAAAAACTATCTCCACATGATGCTCATGTTCTTTTTGATTCTTGAAAAATATTAAAATGTTATCTAAATATAATACAAAAAATTCATCTAGGTGCTTTTGGAATATGGCATTCATTAGATGTTGGTGAAAGGTGGAGCAAGAGTGAGAGCACAAGCGGAAGTAAGAGGACAAAATAGCTATGGATGTTCAAGCAAGAGAGATAAAGATAGTATGTGGAAATTTCAATAGTCACAATGTGTGACTTGCCTTCCCATATTCTATTGTTGTTGGGGGTTAAATGCCACTTATGCCTAGCCACCTATATTTATTTGTATAGAGACTTGCACACATGTACACTATAAATGATGGGCACCCATCATTGTCACTTGAATCTTTCTTCTTTTAGTGACAAATAGAATAAGGAAAGGCGGGTCACACATTATGACTATTGGAGTTTCCATGTGTTTTCTCTCTCTCTCTCTCTTACTCTCAAGCTTGAACCACCATAGTTATTGTTTCTCTATTACTTTTGCTCGTGTGCTTCTACTCCAACTCCACTTTCCAATTGTCATAGAAATAATAAAGAATAAAGTGATAGTGATGGGTGATTTCCACTTATATTGTATAGGTCTATGAGCATTGTGTATAAAGTAAATGTAGGTGGCTATGCACAGGTAGCCTTTAATCCCCAATAACCTTCCACTTAAAGGAAAATGTGATTAAGTGAGGAGAGAACAAGAGAAAAATAAAAAAGTACAAAGTGTAAATATAACTACAATAAGATAATTAATAGATGTCATCTCATCCTACATCCATCAACTTCCTAAGGAAGGCATTATGTTCCACTAGGAAACTTTTGGTATGATCAAATATGTAGAATTTCTATTTGTAGACATTTTGGTAAGCACTATCTTCTTTTCCTCAATCACCTCTCAGATAAAGTGATTAACAGACCTTGATGTACTTGGTCTTCACATGAAAGATCAGATCACATGCTAACTAGATGGCACTCATAAAGTCCAAATGTAATATAGGAGTATAGACATATCAAGGTTAGCAACCAGATAGCCTGGCATAGGGTCTCCTTGCAAGCCTCAATGGTTGCAATGTACTTAGCTTCAAGGCCATGCATTTTTAAATCTTGGATATCCAACAAATATCATCTCCAACAAAGATGAAGACATAGCCAAAAGTAGACTTTCTATTATTCGCATGTCCTACATAGTTAGAGTCTATGTAGCCCACAACTCTAGTATCTTGGCCACCATAACAAATGAATATATACGCACTGTTCTTAAATGATCTTATGATACCCTTCATAGCATCCCAATGTTACTGGCCATGTGTCACAATATAGCAAGCTACAACTCTATTGCAAATGCTATGTCAGGCCTAGTGGCTATTATGGCATATATCAAGTTGCCCACTATAGATATATATGAGATCTTGGCAATATTGGCCTTCTCATCATGTGACTTGTGGGAACAATCTTCCTAATGACTGACCTTCAGATGAGAATGTAATAGGTAGCTAAATAGCCTTACTACCCTACATATGAATTATTCAATGAATATACTGCTTCTGGGACAAGTAGAGAAGTCCCTTAGACCAACTGTATGTAATAGGCATACCAAGTAGGGAGAGGCATGCCCCATATACTTCATCTCAAAGATTTTCTTAAGGTGAGTCTTCAAAGAATCCAACTCAGCATGAGTACTCCTAGCAATTAGCATATCATCAACATATGGTACCAAAGAGACTAGTCTATCATTACAAGGTTTTTTTTGTAAAGGTATGGATCCATAGCATTAGAGAAATAACTTGAAGAATGCAAAAAGTATCAAACTTGTGGTACCATTCCCTAAGTTTTTGCTTAAGTTGATAAAGACTCTTCCTCAACTTGTCCACTAGGTGTTTGCTACCTTTTTCCACAAAGGACTTAGGCTATTGTATTTAAATATCATGATAAAGGTCCCAATGTAGGAAAACCGTTTTTACATCCGATAAAGCTCCAGACCTAACTATAGAACCAAGGTAAAAAAACAAGTGAAAGATAGTTATCTTAACCACATGGGAGAATATCTCATCAAAGTCAACTTCCTTTTCCTATTTTAAATTGATTATAATGAAACAAGCCTTATATACTAGCTTAGAGAAACCAAGATGCTCTTTGACTTATATATTCACTTGCATGGTAATACATATTTACTATCTAGCAAGGAAACCAGGTCCCATGTATGATTTTTCTGTAACTGAATCAAACTGACACTACATGGCCCTCTTCCAAGAGTGATTATCACCTTTGTGTATAGCCTCCTCATCATAAGTAAGGGATTTATCAAAATCTATCACCAAGACATAATGCATAGAGGGCTCAAAATGATTAGGAGGACATGAGCCTCTAGTAGAGCATCTCCAAATCAGGTGTCGATTCTATGCTTCCTATCCTCTTTGTCTAGAATCATGACCTTCCACAATAGGTAGATCTTGGGCCACTACTGCATGATCAGTAGTGTAGATTTTCTAACTAGGGATGGTTGTATTGTAATAGGAGGCTCCTCCTAAAAGATCACCTTGCATACCTCAACCACTTACTCTAGTCTCACATGCATCTTATCCTCATGAAACATAATGTTATGGTTGTAGATAATCTTCCAAGCCTATAGATCCCAAAGGCAATAGCCCATCTTACATGCACTTAGGGAAGTTACTATATTATATCCTATGCATCATGTGCATTCAATGTCTATTTATAAATATCCTTATCTATGAAATTTGCTTAAATAAAGCATAACCCTTTTCTATTCAATTTGTAAATAACCCCTTTATATTACACCCTTCTGTATGTAAAAAATGGTATTTTAAAAATACCTTATTTTGAACCCACTTGATGCACACATATATTCATAAGTAACTTACTCGAGCACATGCATCACCATATGGCACTCAGATTTAACACTAAAGTTTCTTGGGTTGTTCTTGTCGAATTGTAAATCTCTATTCATCAGAGTTACACTAACTCTTTCAAGCTTTCCTCCTTTGGAGACCTCACTTTCATCTAAATTTATAACAAATTGCAATTTATCATTACATTCCTCAACGGACATATTATAGCACATTACAATTTTTGACTGCACCTTGTTCAAATCTAAATAGTAATTGTTGAGTTCGGTGAACCACACCTTAGCAGTTGGTCGTACAAATGACCTTTGAGATGATTGTGATTATATATTTAGGTACATTGTTTGAACTTCTTTGCTCAAGGAACTAATTCAAGGCAAAACACTTAATGCTTTAGGTTAAAATCCTAGAGGGAGAGGCAGGATCAGTTACCTCCGATTGTATGCCTGGCCCTATGGGGTTGTTAGCCGCGCCGAGTATATGGACCTAACCCTCTGCGAGAGGTCTCTCGGTGGGTGCTACTTGGAGCGGGAGGATGCTTGGGTGCCAGGGGAGGCTCTGGCCATAAATTCCTTGCTTCCAAATCCCGCATAAGAGGTCGACGTGACTCGAGATGGGATCTCGAGGCCCGTATACTAGTCACGGGCAGAACTTGGAGCAGCAATCCTGTAAATTGCTGGGACAACCTTCGGGCATGATACAGGATGTATTCGAGATACATAAGGATTATTTTTGCAGAGGCAAAAAGGGACACTTGATTCTCCTGTATGGGCGGGAGACAAACATTAACATGAAGATAAGTTAAGGAACTGTTTGATCTTATTTTGTCTTGTCTTTGTATCAGTGCCCTAAATTACGTAAAGGAACCTGTGATTAACGGGTTAATTAAGGAAGCTACTTTTATGTGTCAAGCATAATGTGGTAGGTAATTAGATAACTAAAATAACCCCCGAGGGAAGTGTGGTGGATGTGACTGTCCGGTCCATCCTACGACAAGGTGGTCTCAGTTAGCCGAGAGCTTTCCTCAAAGGAAGTGTTAATGAGGAATGTTAGGAAAAGTCGGACGATGACCTTAGACAATGTTGGTTAGAACCCTGATTCATACCGTTTTAGGGGGCCGAAATGGGACTAGCCCTACGGGCAGAGAGGTCGAGCGATGCATCTCTCTCATTTCTCATTCTCTTTGAACCAAGTGTGGTATGAGTCTGCTTTGGTCCAGTTGTATCTGCGCAAGGGGGGGCAGTAGTAGACTGACACTAGAAGGCTATTAGGAAGACTCGATTACAAGGAACCCAGACTTCAGGTCAATCCTAGTGGGAACAGCAGAATAAGTTTCGTTGCGGGGCAGACTCAAGAGACCCTAGTTGGCAAACCCCATATCATTCCTTGGGAGTGCCAGCGGCGTCTTCTAGATATATCTCTCGATGGACTGCTAAGACGTGTCCCACGATTTGAGAAACGGGCACGTTACAATGTGGCACCTTGTACTCACTTAGGAGGATCGAATAAAATTTCTTCTAAGGGATGCATAACCAATTCACCATTCATACTATGGCCCTTACAAATATGCTCATTTATCTTGTCAAATGAAACCCTTTTTAATCAATCTACATTCATCATTTTATCTCCAAAAACATCATATAGACATCTAATCATTATCAAGGATGAAGAGGTAACTTTCATTACATCAAAGTAATTGGATGCATCCTCATAGAGATAGCAAATATCCTATAGTATCCAACCAAGAGCATAAACATTACGCTTTAGGCTATAAAAACCCTGCAATATGATATCTTTCAATTTAGGGGCTAACCATTTCTCGGTGTGTGGTCTACTTTGCATTGCTCTAGTTTTTTTGCATGCACTTCATCATTATATGTTCGCTCTTGATGAGTCATGAAACTTAAAATATTTTTACGATTGAAATATGGTGTTACGGGCCATAAAGTCTCTTTTTTAGTAGTTGCAATCACATGTACTAACACTCGATGTCTAATCTACATCACCACCTCTCTCTACTGCTCTACTTGCCTTATATAATCTTTTTCTCTATAACACTTTCTTGCATAAATCTTATTTGCTATTAAATCCAGCTACTTCTACAACCTTTACTTCAAAAAAAACACCATAAGCACTCTTTCCTAGCTATTTCCCTAGAATGATCTCTGGTGTTCCGAATTTCTAAAAGACTTCCAATCATGTTGAGGATCCATGTAGTGGCAATAGTGATGGACCAAAAAACGGGCCGGCACTAGCTCATGCACTAGCCGGGCCTCGTCACTATACACAAGACAACCCCTCGGCCTCGCGGCCAGGAGCGTCTATCAAAATCTCTGCCTTCCTAAACATTGCGTTTGTAATACGTCGTAGTCCAACTGGTCCCAACCCAATATTACTCCTCAGAGGGAGTCCCTTTCACATAGCCAAAAGGCTCGAATCACATACACATGGGGTTCCTCCTACGGCTGAATGCCGTCAACCCTCTGCGACTCTCCTACACCTTGGGGATTGGCCCCTCGATGCGTCGCTCAACATATAGACATTTCGCACACAAGTCGCTCAAGGTACCAAATAAGCGTGTCCAGGAATGTACCATTGTCCTTACTTCTCTTTCCCCTTTAGGACCCCACGACTAGCCTACAGCATGGGTACCTCACTGCCTCTCATGGTAGGTCATGTCCTAATAAACCAATTGCAATGCATGTCCAGGAGCTGATCACTGATACTTTTAAATCTTTTTCCATGCTCCATGCATTTGGTGGATGCCTAGTGCTCAAACATTTAGCAAACAGTATTGTGCACAAGTGCAAAACATCCTTTTCATGGTTCCTTTCTAACGATTGTGCTTCATTGCAAGACCTAGCACCGAAGTGTTCTTCGTGCTACTAGGCCTTAATTTTAATTAATTCCTCGTCCTAAATGCTTATGCAATGGAAATCAGCAACTTTATCATTAATTGCAACAGCATTTAAACACTTCTCAACTACCCTGCCCTCCCCCGGTTTAGTATTGTTTCGTTGCATGTCATTTTACAGTTTTTTCCCATTATTTTTCATATAAAAAACAGAAAACAACGAACTAAAACATGGAAACAAGGCTGATCTGAAGCAAATCTTCATGCCTCGGCCTTGCTATACATTCACGAACATTACTCATAATTTTCCCAATTTTCCGAAGCTCAAAATATGATTTTTCCCTATTTTTTAGGGTTTTTCCATCATTTTCTTGCAAATTTTCCCATTTTCTCCCATTTTTTAATTGCTAAAAATTAAGTTCAGTTTATGGGCTGTGGCCCTTAGTTCATTCCAGCAGAAACAGAAATTTTAGTAGTTGTGGATTAATTTATTGCATCATTTTTAGCCCAAAAAACCCTATTTTCCTTCATTTTTATGGTTTTCCGTGTCTCGGTTTTCTATTTTCTGCTATCCCGCACATGTTTTTCTGATTTTTAAATGATGAATAGCCAGAAAACAACTCAAAGCACGACACACTCAAAACTCAATCCATATGAACACATTTTTAACGACCAAATTTGCATCAAAAGGCCATTTTCTTTGTAAAAATAATTATTACCGTGTCTTGCGGGTTTTTCATTAAATTTGGCACGTCCCACGATTGATTTCCAGCCATGAATTCTGCTTGGAATCAGCAACCTACAATGGTTTTGCATTGCTCTTTCATCCCGTCAAGAATCGGCATCCATCCGGCCGTCCATCTCCATCCTATTCCTTCAAGCACGAACGGGGGCTAAGAGGAGAGAGAGGGAGGAGAGAGAAAGACTGATTTTCTCTCTCTCCAACCAGTCCACCATTTTGCACGCGGAGGGCGGCGATACGGAGCGTAGCCTTGATGCGGGAGCCCGGGCTGATCACCTTCATGCCTTATGTGTAGCCTGACATCTCTCAATGGGGGGGGGGGGGGGGGGGGGGGGGGATTTTTTCGGCGGCTGTTTTCAGCCGCTGCCGCCCCCATATCCACGATTTTTTTGAAGGGGGGGGTGCCAAAGGTCACCCCCCCTCTCTTACACCTTTTGAGATTTCCCTTTTTGGCCCCCTCTTGGGCACCCCGGCCGGTTTCGGGCCATCTTCCGCATCCGAACTCCGAACTTCGATCTGAAAATTCATGTGAGCTCGTCTCAACATCCCGGACAGGCCTGTAGCTTCACTGACTGGCACGGGCGCACGAAAAAATTATGAAAATTCACGGAGTGTCGCACGGGCGCCCGTCAAGCACTTAATGCTTAAAATCGTCCTAGGTCGAGCCGCCGCCTTCGTGGTTGAGCATTTTCCCCCGCATTTCCATATTTTTCTCCTATTTTTAGGCACGTTCCGGGGCCTAAAATCCATCCTTCATTGGCGACCACGGGATAGGACGACTCAGTCCGTCGAACCCACAAACATATCTGCACATAAACAACCAAAGAAGCATCAAACTGATACAAAACAAATATATATTAAAACTCAGCACAATGCTCCCCCTACCCCTGGACAGAACCAAGGCATGACATCCACAAGGAATAGGCCTAGCATCATCTAATAGAAGATCCGAAGTGAGTCACAAACCAGCTGCTCCAACACAGCCAAACTAAAAAAAACCTATCAAAGAGGTTGCCCTAAGTGGTAGTCTGAACTACTTACCAACTAAAGACAACACAACTAGGAGCTCCGACAAGGCGAGGACTCCTATAGCCTGATCAAAGAGTATTTTCTTTAAGTACATCTCTTCTTTTAGAGTTTATATTGGATGAACAGACTTGGGCATGTAAAAAGGAGGGAGCTGAGCATAGTGACCCAAGGAGAATAGGGCATCGGTCTCAGGACCTGTCTCGGCACCCCAGAACCTACCAAGCCCTCGCAAGGCAATGATCAACTGCTTATAAATTTTCATTTCATTTCTTTTTTTTTCTTTGAGAGGGGTTAGAACCCCTTTTTACACACCGTCGTATTTATATTCATCTTTTAGGATGTACCAAGTTTCTGTGCATCATCAGTATTATCTTCTGGCAGGCTTCTCTAACTGCCTCACTACTAACAAGAACTCCTAGAACGGCTGCCTAGCAGGCTAGCAGGACAGGGCCACTAGGACTTCCGTCTAAAACAGGTCTTTCGATGCCTGATAATGTCTTTACAGGAGGCAATGACTACTCCGACCTCCCTCAAACATACTGAGCCTAAACTTGGGACTTCATGCCTTGGTTGCCGGTCCCCAACAAAAATGTGTCCCCTTGACAAGCACAAATACACATATAACAAGAAAGAAAGGTACTCGTAAAGGAGAAGTATCACCTGGATTGGCCACAAGAAGCTTCCATCGCAGCTGCGACAAAGGCTCCCACCAAGCTTCATCAAAGTCCACGAACCACGACATCTGTCCAGCATAACACTAAAACAAAAACCCAATTAAACGCACCCGCACTAGACAGGGAAATGGCCCTTTTGGCCTAATGAAATCATACATGTCTTTGTGACAAAACTAAATCGGCCCTCTTGGCCTAATGAAATCAAACAATGCTATGCATAGCATTCTCCTGGAAACAATGATGATAGACGTCAAAGCATACCATTCCCAGGGGAACAGGGCTTGTAGCCCTAAACTAGGTGCATTAAATTATGACCTATCCCTCCTGCGTATATCGCAAGAGGTGTTTGCATCACATGTCGTCTAATCAGTCTATGCGTCCCAGATAATAGAGGCAGATGAGTCTCGCTTACCCTCTGCATCACCCAAATCGACCATCGTCTGCCAAAGAGAGCATGTTCAGAAAGCATACCCCACAAACGACCAGGTCCTGTCTCACCATCAATAGATATATCGGGACAAGGGCCACAATTAAAGAAGAGGTCCTCTTCATACGCAAAATTAGCCAATGAATCAGCAAACTGATTCCAATTCCGTGGAATCAGCTGAAAAGACACTCTATCGAATTCGTCTAGCGGGGCTATGGCAGTATGATGATACATACAAAGGATGGGATTTCGTACCATGTACGTCCCATTGAGTTGATTTAAAACCAACTGAGAGTCCCCTTTCACCAACAACTGGCGGATACCACCCCTCTTTGCAATATTCAAACCCATGATTAGGGCTTTGTATTCGGCCATATTATTGGTAAAATTTGCCCCGAGATAAGCACCTAACTTCATGACAATGCGTCGTCGGGGGTCTCGGATGACAACTCCTACACTTCCTTTTTTGCATGCACCCCTGGACGCCCCATCAAAGTACAAGGTGTACGTCCATAAAGGGTTTACATATCCCGCCATCCTAAACTCTACTCATAATTATGGTAATCGAAATTCAGCATATTCAACGGGTGGACTGTAGGCTCCATCCCTCCATCATTATTGAATTCAACAGGGATGCTCGTCAAAATTTGTAGGCAATGATGGCAGAAGACCTTGATCTCCCAAATAAATGTCCCGCCTTCTTGCTCAATCACCTTGTATCCTTTGTTCCACCAAATGAGCTTTCCCTGATGATACCTCTATTCCAAATATGGGTGTTCTAAATAAGGGATCAGACGACCCATCAACCTCTATCACTATTTCCTTGCAGATGTTTGATCGATCTCGCCTAGACCTGCAAGGCAGTCATAGCATTAGTGCAATCAGAAGTAATAAGGTTTAATCTTATTAAGATTAACCTTATTTTTAAATTCTAGCCCCTCAAGGTCAGCTAACAAGACTGTGGATTTATTCTTTCCTATTCTAACGATCCTATAGGGCCCATCCCATTTAGGCTCTAGCTTGCCTGGGAATAATTCACGTCGTGCATCATAATACAGAACAAGCTGTCCTTTCTTAAAGGTGTATTTCTTGGCTTTGAGGTCATGTAACTGCTTCATTTGGCGCTTCGCCACTTCTTGGTGCAATAAGATCTGCAGCTTAAGCTCATCTAAATGTGCCAGTGTCGTCAAGCGCTCAAAAAGTGTGTCTTCATCGCTCAAAGAATGATTGATGGCAAACCGAATAGTCGGCAGCTCAATCTCTAAAGGCAAGACACACTCCTCCCCGTATACTAACTTGAACGGGGTATGGCCAGTGGCTCGTTTGAAGGTTGTATTATAAGCCCACACTGCCACGTATAACTTTTTATCCCAATCTCGTTTCTTTTCCGACACAATTTTGGACAGGATGCCCACAAGCTGCTTGTTGGTGCTTTCAACTTGCCCATTGGCTTGCGGATTATATGGGGTTGTCTTGTTATGCTTGATTTGCCACAGCTCTGTCAAACCTTTAATCACCTTATTCAGGAAATGGGTTCCGCGGTCCGACACTAATTCTTTCGGCGGACCAAACCGGCATATTATCTGCTCTAAAAGAAAACTAGCAGTTTCTTTAGCATCATCTTTCCTTGTTGCACGTGCTTCTGACCACTTTGTGAAGTAGTCAGTTGCGACAATGATGTACCTCTTTTGCGTAGTCGACGACGGAGTAATAGGACCCACAAAGTCTATTCCCCACTTCTCAAATGGAAGTATCGCCATAATAGGGGTGAGTGGTCGTTTCCTATTCTCTCGACTATCATGCCGTTGGCAAATATCGCATCGCTTAACATACGCAAACGCATCTTGGAAGATGGCAGGCCACCAATAACCTGCTCTTAAAGCCTTTTGTGCTGTAAGCCGTCCAGCAAAATGGCCACCGCAAGCAGAATCATGACACTCCTCCAAAATGAATGGCACCTCGTCAGGCATCACACACCGGCGATAAATATCATCAACCCCTTGCCGATATAATGTACCTGCAATCAAGGCAAACTTTAACGCTTGCTGCTTAATTTTCCTTTTCTCAACCTTAGATAGTTCGGATCCCGCCTCTCCCGTGGATAAATAATGCGTTATTGCAACATACCAGGAGGGAATAGATGCCGTATCTATTTTAAATAACCACTCCATATCACTACCTTCAGCCACAGCTTCTTTCGGCTCCCCAAAGTCCACAAGACATTCCACGATGCCTTGCAACCTTGGTGGCTTACTCTTGATTTCATAATCAAATTCCTGCAAAGTGATTAACCACTTTGCTAGACGATCAGGCGGCTGTAACTTATTCATCAATAATCGAAGTCCCTCCGCCTTCGTATAAAGCACGACTTTCTCATAGAGAACGTAATGCCTGAATTTCTTGGTCCCAAAAACCATCGCTAGACACAATTTCTCCATGTAAGTGTAATTGATTTCGGATACCCCCAGCTTCCGACTAGCAAAAGCAATCGGGTGGTACCACTTCTCCTCCCAAATTTGGGCTAAACAGCAGCTGATATTATACATCGTGGCTGCTGAAAATATATAAAACACCTCACCTCTTTTAGGGGCTTTTAAAATGGGCGCTCTTGCTAGCTCTTGTTTCACATCCTCGAATGCTACCTTACAAGGTCACCCCATATAAACGAACAGCTAAAGGACAATAAATTTGTAAGCGGCAACGTTCTTTCTGCTAAGGCGTTGATGAATCTACGATAGTAACCAACCGAAGACAGAAAGCTATGCACCTCCTTCGGAGTGCGTGGTGGACCCATGGCAACTATAACTTTAACCTTCTCGGGGTCTGTCGCAATTCCTACCGAACTGACCACATGACCCAGCAATAGCCCATAAGGTACTCCAAAAACACACTTCCGTGGGTTTAAGGCGATGCAAAATTGTCTACAGCGCTCGAAGCATTTTCTTAAAATGATCAACTGCCTTTCTCTCACGGTGGCGGCCCCTAAGTCATCAATAAACACCTTCAACTCTTCAGGGGATATGTCACCAAATGTCTTATCTGCTGTTCGTTGCCACGAACCAGGCGCATTGCATAAACCAAAGGCCATCACATGGTACGCAAAAGTACCAAATACAGTGATGAAAGTTGTTTTCAACTTATCCTCTTTTGCAATTGCCATTTGGTTGTATCCTGCAAAGCAATCCATAAACGAATATATCTCCCTACCCGCTAATTGATCCAAAATCTGGTCAATAAATGGCAACGGGTAATAGTCCTTAACTGTCTGCTTATTCAGCTCCCTAAAGTCTACACATAAACGGATTTGATTATTCTTCTTCTTTCTTATCACAACTGGCGAACACCATTCCGTGTGTTGCACAGGAAAAATCAAACCCGCTTTTCGAAGCTTCTGTAACTCTTCAAACAGGCCATCCCTGAGTTCGAAAGGCATACGCCTTACTTTCTGCCGTACAGGACGACTGCCCTCTTTCAACGGAATTGTATGAACAGCAAGACTAGGAGGGATGCCTCTCAACTCATCATAACTCCAGGCAAAGATATCACGGAATTCCTAGATCAAGGCCACATAGTCCTCTCTTTCTGCTGTACTGAGCATAGAACCTAATTTGATTGGCCGCGAATTATCAAGCGTACCAAGGTCTAGCTCGATAACATCTGCATCTCTTATACGATCTTGGCCCTCTATCGGCTCGTTCAAAGTGATCTGATAGATGTCCTCCGTGGTGGATCCCTCTTTGGACTCATCACTCGATGATGTCTCACTGGCAGATAAATCTTCTAATGTCTCAAATTCTGTAGAAGATAGAGGAGCTCTCTCACTCTGCGGGGACTCAGGATAAGCATCAACCACCACACGCTGGGCACCTCTCCCGAATATCAGTCGACCAGCGGGTATATCCACTTGGTAGTCCGCTTGCAAGATCCAAGGTCGTCCAAGTAATACTTGGTAACTTGGCCGCCCTGCAAAACGAATCACTCTAAAGTCCAACATGCATTCTACATTTGCAACAGTGACATGGACCTTAGTAATGCAGCCTTCCGGCTGTCTCAAACTATCATTTGCCATTCTAAGAATTGTGGAGGTATCTTTCTGAATCGCAAGACCCAACCTTTCCATCAGTTCAGAACTCATAATGTTAATAGATGATCCAGTGTCGACAATGGCATAATCTACTAATATCCCATCGACATAGGCTGCAACCCTTGGGCAATGCTTCTCAGCATGCTCGAACCAGTCATCACCAACTTGCGCAATACCCAAAGGTTCTACGATATACCCGGTACGTAGGATCTTTCTAAATTCCTTGCGTACTCCTGGGAAAAGCTTAATAAGCTGTAAAAGATTCACATCCGGCTTGACTTCGCAAAGAGAGCTCGCTAAATCGAATTCATGATAGCTTGATAGAGCTCGTTTTTCACGCCAAACCATCCGCTCTTTAGGTCGCTGAACCGGCTTTATTGCCTCTTTCTTAACTTTCACCTTCTTCTTTGGTGGTTCCTTATCGGCTTTACTTTCTACGGGCTTCAAAGGTCCCCCTTCCATGGTAGGATCCAAAAATTGCGTCCCTTTGTCGCCTTGTTTAGGGTTTTCGTCGACAGGCTTATCCTTGTTGGCTTCTCTACCCTTTTGACCTCTTGTAAGGACAGCTTGCAGATTAGAGGTTTCAGCATCATTAATGCGTACAGCCTCAATCAAACTAACCCCGCTGCCACTTGGTAGCTCCTCTATTGTAGTCTTTGGTCGTTGAAGTATTTGTTTAGGCCCATTTTCTGGCTGGGAATCATTTCCTTGGGCACGATGATTAACAGGCCCTGGTTGCCGACTTCCTCGCTGGAGGGAACTGATCTTACTCCAGCATGTAGCTGCTAAATGGCCAGATTTTCCACAAATGTCGCACTTAACATTTGGGCAATTCCTTGGATAGTGCTGCCCACCACACCATTTGCAACTAAACCTCGAAGGTGCACCCTCCTCTGGGTATCTACTTCCTATTAAATTTTGTTGTTTTTTAAGGAAGTTGACATCAACGGCTATTTGTCGATACTGTTCCGTAATCATGTCGGTATAATGCTTCATCATGTCCTTAACCTCGCCAAGAACATTGGAAGAACTCAACTCATAGCCTTGGTCATTACCATGTCGTTCAATCGGCCTAACAATTCGATTAGGCACAGGTTGTTGAGCCACAGGCATGGTATTAGAATTGACCGCCTGGCCTCCACCACTTGAAGCCATTTGACTGCCCGTAGGCATCGACATGCCGGGGGGAGCTGGTAATAAAGGCACATTCTGCATCATGTTCCCTCTCCCATTAGGATTAGCCATCGCTATCCCTTGACCACTACTGCCATTGGCTATTGCCATATGGTTTCCCAGCACTAAACCCATATTCGAATTGCCTCGAGAAGCATAGGCTGCTTGTAGTCGGGATTCCACCTCTTGTGCTCGTGTAATGGCAGTATCTATATCCCCCAAGGGAACACTACTCAACTGCAATTGGATATTAAAGTCCAAACCATGTAGGAAATATTGCAATTGGGCAGCTGCGGGGATAGGGATAGAGGTGTCCAACTTACGGAAAACCTCTTTTATCTTCTTCGCATAAGCACGAATATCTTCGTGTGGTTCTTGGCGGGTCACGTTGAGTACACGCAACCAATATTGCCCACCCCTTTTAGGGGCAAACTCCCTTCGAAAAGCTCCATAAAATGCATCAATGTTCAATATGGTTCCGGCTTCTAAACCATGATACCATATAGCGGTTCTTCCTTTGAGAGTCATGTTGAAGAACATCATTAAATGTCCTTCTTCTTGGATGCGACAATTAAACATGAGCTTTTGAAACTCCCTAATGTGGAGTTCCGCATCTTTCTCAACTAACCCATTAAAAATGGGTAGCGGGTAACCTAGAGCCGGCAAATCCGTCGTTCCTGCTGGAATTGCAATAGGCTGCGCCATGACGAGGATTGGATTTGCACTAGGAATAGGGGACGGTGGAGTTACACCTCCCGTACTTGACGTGGACTGGCTTATAGAAGGAAGGGGAGCACTAGAGCTTCCACCTTCTCCTAACTTACTGCTCGTGGTACTAAGACCACTAGATCTACTCCCTCGTAAGGGTTCAGCACCGCTACGCTTAGGGGAATATCTCCTAAAAATTTCAGCACATCGCCTAGCTCTTTCGTCCCTTTCTTGCTTTTGGATTTCTGCTAGACGATGCTTATCGATACATAACGGATCAATCTCAGTATCCTTTGGCATAAACTGCTAGTTGGTCCCTAAACAACCAGGATTCGAGAACCACCACTTTTAAGCGGCTCCCGGTAGACGCACCACTGATGGACCAAAAAACGGGCCGGCACTAGCTCATGCACTAGCCGGGCCTCGTCACTATACACAAGACAACCCCTCGGCCTCGCGGCCAGGAGCGTCTATCAAAATCTCTGCCTTCCTAAACATTGCGTTTGTAATACGTCGTAGTCCAACTGGTCCCAACCCAATATTACTCCTCAGAGGGAGTCCCTTTCACATAGCCAAAAGGCTCGAATCACATACACATGGGGTTCCTCCTACGGCTGAATGCCGTCAACCCTCTGCGACTCTCCTACACCTTGGGGATTGGCCCCTCGATGCGTCGCTCAACATATAGACATTTCGCACACAAGTCGCTCAAGGTACCAAATAAGCGTGTCCAGGAATGTACCATTGTCCTTACTTCTCTTTCCCCTTTAGGACCCCACGACTAGCCTACAGCATGGGTACCTCACTGCCTCTCATGGTAGGTCATGTCCTAATAAACCAATTGCAATGCATGTCCAGGAGCTGATCACTGATACTTTTAAATCTTTTTCCATGCTCCATGCATTTGGTGGATGCCTAGTGCTCAAACATTTAGCAAACAGTATTGTGCACAAGTGCAAAACATCCTTTTCATGGTTCCTTTCCAACGATTGTGCTTCATTGCAAGACCTAGCACCGAAGTGTTCTTCGTGCTACTAGGCCTTAATTTTAATTAATTCCTCGTCCTAAATGCTTATGCAATGGAAATCAGCAACTTTATCATTAATTGCAACAGCATTTAAACACTTCTCAACTACCCTGCCCTCCCCCGGTTTAGTATTGTTTCGTTGCATGTCATTTTACAGTTTTTTCCCATTATTTTTCATATAAAAAACGAAAAACAACGAACTAAAACATGGAAACAAGGCTGATCTGAAGCAAATCTTCATGCCTCAGCCTTGCTATACATTCACGAACATTACTCATAATTTTCCCAATTTTCTGAAGCCCAAAATATGATTTTTCCCTATTTTTTAGGGTTTTTCCATCATTTTCTTGCAAATTTTCCCATTTTCTCCCATTTTTTAATTGCTGAAAATTAAGTTCAGTTTATGGGCTGTGGCCCTTAGTTCATTCCAGCAGAAACAAAAATTTTAGTAGGTGTGGATTAATTTATTGCATCATTTTTAGCCCAAAAAACCCTATTTTCCTTCATTTTTATGGTTTTTCGTGTCTCGGTTTTCTATTTTCTGCTATCCCGCACATGTTTTTCTGATTTTTAAATGATGAATAGCCAGAAAACAACTCAAAGCACGACACACTCAAAACTCAATCCATATGAACACATTTTTAACGACCAAATTTGCATCAAAAGGCCATTTTCTTTGTAAAAATAATTATTACCGTGTCTTGCGGGTTTTTCATTAAATTTGGCACGTCCCACGATTGATTTCCAGCCATGAATTCTGCTTGGAATCAGCAACCTACAATGGTTTTGCATTGCTCTTTCATCCCGTCAAGAATCGGCATCCATCCAGCCGTCCATCTCCATCCTATTCCTTCAAGCACGAACGGGGGCGAAGAGGAGAGAGAGGGAGGAGAGAGAAAGACTGATTTTCTCTCTCTCCAACCAGTCCACCATTTTGCGCGCGGAGGGCGGCGATACGGAGCGTAGCCTTGATGCGGGAGCCCGGGCTGATCACCTTCATGCCTTATGTGTAGCCTGACATCTCTCAATGGGGGGGGCGGGGGGGGGGGGGGGGGTGCCAAAGGTCACCCCCCCTCTCTTACACCTTTTGAGATTTCCCTTTTTGGCCCCCTCTTGGGCACCCCGGCCGGTTTCGGGCCATCTTCCGCATCCGGACTCCGAACTTCGATCTGAAAATTCCTGTGAGCTCGTCTCAACATCTCGGACAGGCCTGCAGCTTCACTGACTGGCAGGGGCGCACGGAAAAATTATGAAAATTCACGGAGTGTCGCACGGGTGCCCGTCAAGCACTTAATGCTTAAAATCGTCCTAGGTCGAGCCGCCGCCTTCGTGGTTGAGCATTTTCCCCCGCATTTCCATATTTTTCTCCTATTTTTAGGCACGTTCCGAGGCCTAAAATCCATCCTTCAAATAGCATCCAAATCCATATTTTCAATGGGACATACAATCTCTAGGTTTTCTACATAAATTTTATTTTTGAAATCACTTTATATCTTAATATGTCTCTTTTTTCGATATTCCAAAAAGTATCTCCTCTTCTTTCATAAAGCATATTTCTCTAAATAGCTTGTACCTACATTTTTTCAAAAATATCTTTTAATCCAATTTACTCATAATGCCTAGACCATTTGTTTTTCCTCCCTTAACATCCTTACTTGAAAAGTGGAACAATAGAATGTATCGATAAGCTCTCTCTCTCTCTCTCTCTCTCTCTCTCTCTCTCTCTCTCTCTCTCTCCACATATTATATACTTAAAAATGTACTCTCTTAAAATTTGAGCTTAAGATCTCAACATGAATGTACTCACTAATGTTTATTATCGAGTACTTTGAAATATTTATATGAATAATGATGTAGGATTAAGAAGTACAAAGATAAACTTAGTCCACAAACTACATGCTGTGACATAATATGCTAGGGATCACACACAAAACTCAAGTACTCTTATAAATAACAAAATCTTCTATTATTCATCTTTACACTAGTTATATCTTTCCATATATTAATTAATTGCACTAAATATGATATCTATTAGTCCCAAAGTCATAAAGACATGGGACATAGATACCATATTTAGTGCATCACCTGAGGGGTCCACTAGGGTTTATCGTATGGTACCACGTGAGTGTAAAAGAGGGGGTTATTTAAGGGAAGGAAGGTACATTTTATAAGGTAAGGTCCCATAAATAGGGAGTAGATAAGGGGTATTTTCATATATTTCTTGCATGCAGGTGACGTCTCTGTATTACTACTAGTGAATCCCCCATGGTGCATCATTACTTGCTATTCTTCCTAAACTCCATAAGTCGATCAAATCATGCTTTATCAATAATATTCATATCTCAATCTTCATATCTCTTTAGTAATATTTTCCATTGGAAGACTTTAAGATGCATATGATTCAAGTCTTTGTATCCCTAGTCGAAAAAGAGCAGTTGGAAAGACAATAGTATCAACTTGACCAATGTAATCTCAAGTAGAGGGATCAACTTCTTTGTAACATCTATCTATTGACATGGACATTAAGATAGTTATTTTGGCAAGTTTTGATCTCATTGAGAATTAGATTAAAGATCCAACATTATAATCATTATATTATTGTGATTCTTCTCTAGAATTGCATGACTCTTCCATATCTTGTATCTTTTTTATTAACTTTCTTTGTGAGGACATGCATGCGTCCATTAATTATAAAAGTAATAAATATAATATTTATTATGACTTTATGTATCAATCTACTCCCAAGTTTAATCTATGTTTTTATTTATGAATTTCAAATAATTGGGTTCCTTAAAAATTAGTTTTGTGAGTATACAAATCAATTCATGAACTTGACCATGTATGTTGAGAGCGTTAGTGATTATGCAAAATTGCACAAGTATATCTATGGGTTAGAGCCTAGCTTGTCAGTTGATGTGATGGTTCAGAAGCCTTCGACCTTATTCAATGCAATTGAATTGGCTAAAAGATATTCAAGAAAACACAGTAAAAATGAGAATTTTCAGCAAGGTTTTGGATAGTCCCACATCCATTGATATTAGGCCCCTACGGGAGTGTTTTTAGAGTCAACTCTATGTCTAGTAGTAGCCCCAAAATAGCTACTTATCCCCCCTTCCATATTGAAAGAAAACATGGTTCTTTCGGGAGATCACTTAGCTCCATTGGTAAGGGTAAATATATTGAAAATAGACCCCAAACTATATCAGCCCCAAATGGTCCAAGTGGTCAAATTTTCATCTCCCTAGATATTGTGAAGAAGAGGGGAAAAAAGGCCTATGCTTTAAGTATAATGATAAGTGCATGGCAGACCATGCCTCAAAATGCCCCTACAAGATAACAAAGGTCAAAGTTCATAGCATGTATAAAATGGAAGATTGGCACAATGATGAGGAGAAATTATATACCTTACATGCTGTAAATAACTTCACATAGCTGAAAATGAGGAGTATGTAGAGGACATGGACTTGGAGCAGTTCTACAATCTGGAAGATGGGTTTTCCTTTGGCCTAGGTTACTACCCATCTCATGATCTTGGTTCAATTACCCCTACTAAACCCCACTCAGCTATTGCTTTCCTTTGCGACATCTCCATTGACACATGGATTGGCTCTAGGAGCCTCAGCACATTGCACATTCAAGGAAGCATTAATGAAAAGCATGAATTTATCCTTGTGGATAGTGATAGTAGTACACATAGTTTTATCAATAAGTCAGTCATTGATGGGTTAAAATGCACCCTATGGAATTACAATACCCCCTAAAAACTTAAGTAGCAAATAGCAAAGAAGAAATCAACACATAGGTATGCTTTAAGGTTTCCATATGCTTGGATGAAAATTATGTAGCATTGGTTGATCTAATTACATTGGACATGGGTCCCATTGATGTTGTCTTGGATTATGACTTGTTGAGAAACTTGGATAAAAATTCTATGGACTTCTCTTAGCTCTACATGGAGTTTATGATGGATGGACAACTCATCCTCTTTAAGTAATGCTCATAAATCTTTGTCTTGCATTTGAATAAAGAAAATTCAGATCGTCCCTTGAAAGCAACTAGGAATTCAACCTTGAAATCCTTACTAGGGGTGTATGAAAATTTGTTTCAGATACCTATAGCCCTCTCCCCTAGAGGCAAGTGGACCACCCACTCAATTTAGAGCCTCATTCTAAGTTGGTGAACAAGCCATCTTACAGACTCACTAAGTGAAAATGTAAAGAAGTTGCAAAGCAAGTCAAAGAATTTCTTAAGATAGGGTTTATTGAATCGAGTTCCTTCCATTATGCATCTCTAGTCTTGCTAGTCAAGAAGAATCAAGTTCATTGGCTACAAGGACTTGAACAAGATTATAGTCAAGAACCAATATCCTATCCCACAAATTCATGACTTGTTGGATGAGTTGAAAGGGGCATGATATTTCAATAAGATTGATTTGGGCTTTGGCTACTACTAGATACGCATGCAAGCAAGTAATGAGATCAAAACGGATTTTAAGACTAATTGTGTGAGCTTTATTATTTTCTAGTGATGCCTTTTGGATTGACTAATGCCCTTGCCACATTTTAGAGCTTCATGAATAAAATCTTACATTCCTTCCTATTCAAGTTTGTGCTTGTATTCTCTTTGGTGACATTCTCATTTATAGTAGCAAATCACCAAAGGAGCACTTCACACATATCATAAGGATGTTTGATGTCTTGAAACAGCATAGGCTATTTGCTAAGAAAAGTAAGTGTATCTTCATGAAGACATCGATGGAGTACTTAGGACACATTGTTAGTGAAAATGGCATAAAGGTTGACCCTAAAAAGGTACTATGTGTGAAGGAGTGGCCCACATTATCTAGTGCTATCTCATTATGTGGTTTCCTTAATGTCTCTTCATTTTATAGATGCTTCATCAAGTATTATGCCACCATTATGGCCCCTTTGGCTGATCAGGTGAATAAGAAATCACTTTTTTGGGATGCTATTGTAGCTTTAACTAGTTGAAGGAAATGCTTACTTTAGCCCCCATCCTTGTATACCTTGACTTCTCAAAAGAGTTTACCATTCAATGTGATGCTAGTGGCCGAGGTAATGGTGCTATCTTGCTAGAAGAGCATGGTGTGATTACTTTTGAGAGCTGTAAGCTTGATGAAAAGGAGATACAACCAAATGCTTATGACCATGAGATATTGGCCATCCTTCATGTTGTTACGAAATGGCACCATTACCCATATGGTGACCAATTTAGAGTGAAGAGTGACCATCAATTCCTCTAGTACTTCTTGAATGACTCTACTTTGACTCCTAAGTAGAGGAGATGGATGGTAGCTTTGCAAAATTATGATTTTGATACCTCTCACACTAGGGGCAAAGACAATATAGTGGCTTATTTATTATCATAGATGTGGGTATGCAGAGTATCTTCCATTGTTGCATAGTGATTGGATTGAGGAGCTTTAGGAGGGCCTATTTGTTGAATGAGAACTTTAACCACATATTTTAGAAATTGCAACATGAGGTAATGGATGAAAACTCCCAATATCAGCTCAAAAATCATTTTATATAGTTCCATGGTAAGATTTCCATTCCCCACACTTCTCCCTTCACACAGTAGATAATGGAATAGATACATTCTTGCCCTAGTGCTAGTCATTTGGGTATTTTCAAAATATATGATTGGATTGCCAAGAGCTTTCATTGGAAGGGCCTATGGAGGGATATCAAGGATTTTGTGGCCAGTTGTGTTCCATGCCAATAGAATAAGGACATCATGCTTAGACTCGTTAGTCTCTTGAAGCTCTTGCCTATTCCTGAAGAAAAATGGACATATATCACTATGGATTTCATTACTAGCCTACCCATCACCAAGAAAGGATGGAACAGTATATATATGGTAGTTGATTGCATCACCGAGAAAGGATGGAATAGCATATATATGGTAGTTGATTGCCTTACTAAGGTTGCCTACTTTATCCCAACTAAGTCCCAATACTGCATCTTAGGTGGCCACTCAGTTTATGGAGCATGTGTTTAATTTACATGGGTTACTGCAAGTCATAATGCATGATCGGGATGCCGAGTTTATGAGCAACTTTTGGTAGGTAGTTTTCACATGTATGGGCACCAAGCTTGCTCCATCCACTACATACCACCAATAGATTGATGGTCGGACCAAAAGGGTAAATAAGTGGCTTGAGACTACCTAAAGCACTTTTGCCATGATATACAATATAGTTGGGATATGTGACTTCACTTGACTGAATTGGCATATAACAACTCCACCCACTCTATCGTTGGGGTTTCTTCTTTTGACGCAATACATAAGTATAAGGTTCCTCTCCCTATGATCCTATTCAAGCACAAGATCAACTCCTAGAGTAAAGAGGAGTTAGAGCGTATGTAGGCCTTGCTTCAGTAATGCAAAGTGAATCTTTAGAAGGCATAAGATCACGTGAAGCTTTATGATAATGAGAAAAAAAGACATTTGAAATTCCAAGAGGGAGAGCTAGTTCTCTTGAGAGTACTTAAGTCCCATTACTCCACTTTCAAGGAGGGTACCAATAACAAGCTTGCCCTTTGCTTCTATGGCCCTTATTGGATCATAAAGAGAGTTGATGACTTGGCTTATTAATTAGAGCTTCCCCCCACCACCAAGATTCACAATGTATTTCATTTTAGTCAGCTGAAGCCCTTCATTAGCACCTCAGTGGACTATGTGGAAAAGCTACCTCCTGTAGATGAAGAAGGCAATCATTGGGCAGCAAGATAAACACTTAAATCAATCCTTCAAGGACTAACTCATCAAATGTCAAGGCGTATCCCTTGGAAGAAGCATTTTGACACCCATTCATTATCATGGAAGAGTTTCCTTGCCTCCAAGAGATGCAAAAAGGGTTGAAGACTAGATGGATATGTCCCATTTTGATCCCACACTACCTACAAACTACACACTATTTTAGAATAGTTTTATACTTACATTAATTATAGAAATGTGCTTCCTATATGTCTTTGTGGGAGCTTTCACTCAACCGCCAAGACCCACGGACCGCTTATTGATTCAAGCGTTCCAAGCCGAGCACTAATGGCTACCTCTCACATAACCGACGCGCCATCCATATCTACGGGTGTAGTGAGCTTACCTCCGTGCCGTTCGAGTTACCTCCTCTCCCGCACACTCCGGTGGCTCCACGATCCAAGTGCGAGCTTGAAGCAAGCTCCATCCTCAAGCTCCACGCTCCAAGCTCCATTGCCGCGAGCAAGAGAAGAGAAGAGAAGAGAAGAGAAGAGAAGAGAAGAAGAGAGGAGAAAATGGAGAGCTTCTCCTCCTCGGTCCCTCACCCTCACACACTCACTCCCTCACACTCTCACACTCCCTCTCTCAAGCACAAGCTCAAGCAAGCAAGAACAAGAAGAAGAGGAGAGCTACTTTTGGCCACACACAAGAATGAGCTTCTCATTCACTTTTCAACTTTATATACAAAACCCTAAATCCCTTTTGGGCGGTCATCCCCTTTTTCCCTTTTTACATGGCCGGCCATAGCCTAGGCCCTTTTTCCCATTGTCCTTCTATCTTCCTAGCTTCCTTTCCACCGCCCGTCTACCTTTACAAATTGCACGGGTGAGAGCCCGCGGCGCTCTTTTACAAGATTTCAGGGTGCGCCTTTTCATTTTAAAATGCGCCTTTCCCCTTTTGCCTTTGCCTTGGACTTTTAAGGTTGCCCTTGCGCTTTTGGCCTTTTCTCCTTTTCTTTCTTTAGTTGAGCTACCTTTTTTCCTCCTTTGCCCTGCGTCTTTTCCACTTCTTTTTGCTTTTTTCGTGTTGGGGTTAACATTACCCCCCTCCTAGACGAGTGCCAGTCCCATGGCACTCACTGTCGTAGGTAGTATGCTATAGCATGCACCGAAGACGTGGGTAACAAGGACGCCTGTGGTTTCCATGGAGGAGTGTTGGTGGTGGTGTGGCAGAAGGTCCTTGGGCCTGTTGGTGGCCCAGGTGGCTGGTGGAAGGTTGTTGGAGTTGGTGGTAGGGCTATGCTGTGTTGGGGATTGCATTGATGGCCAGCACAAGTGTTGGTTTGTTAGGGATTCTGCACATGACGATTCTTTGCGGGCTTGTCGGATGGTAAGGGACAAGCGTTCACAGTTGAGTGTTGATGAAGAGCGAACAACACCTTATACCTGCAATTGGAAAACCTCACATGTGGTCTCTCCTTAAGGGGTAGTGCTAGTCTTCTTATCGTGCACAAGACATATTTGATTAGTTTGGGAGACAGATCGAAATCTAAGCAAGCAGAGAGTATTGTCCTGCACTTGAGGACCCAAACTGTGCATATACTTTGGTGCAGATATTATGTAAGTGCTCGTACATACTTAGATATTAGGAAGAAGGTGTATAGGAAGGGACTACACCCTGTCTACACCATTAGAGTTGTTGGTCAAGGCCTCCCATGGCGGCAATATGGGTTGCATGCCCTTCACTTGGAGGTGGGGCTGGTCACACGACTTTCAAAAGTGTGATGAGAGGAGGACCTGAGGAGCTTAGCCTGTCCAACCCGACTCTTCTCCTTGTGCTAGACTATCATTGCTTGTGTGTGTTGATATTGTTTATACACGGTGACACAAAAATCAGTGTTTATTTATATACATATCTATGAATCCATGTCACATCACAAGGATAAGAACCAAGTGTAGAACTCGGGGTTGTACCGGGAGCATGGCACACGCATCTAGTATTCGTGGCAGCTGACTTAATACTGATAGATATTTTGCCACGTCGAGTAGCATGGAACCTTGATCGAGTCTACTGGTAATATGTAACTCCTCCTCAGTGAGAACCTTATCAATCAAAGGGCCCTGAAACCTAGTCCCAACTAAGTCCGTACCTCGAATGTCAGTGAGTACTCGAAAGGAAGTTGGTGCCACGTAGGTTGGGTCTCTTTGAGACCACCATTTGGCCAATCGCTCTTCTGAGACCGTCATGATTTGAGCCCCTAGTTTGGCCATTACAACGCGGCTTTTGCACCAACGCTGCTCAAATTGACTCTGGCCTGCTGACAGTCGCTTAAGTAGCTCTATGTCTACGAGATTCGGTCGGCAGAGCACTTCATTGAATGTGACGGTTAAGCGCAGTTCGTTAGCCTCCTTGTCGGGGATGAGTCGCATCTGATCATGTAGGAGCCTATCGTAGTGCCCATTAAGATCTTCTTGTTCTTCCCATGATAGAGGAAAGGTCAAGTAATCTCCAAGCTGCTCCTTGGGGATCGTGCCCACGTCCGCAAGGACGTAGACATGCGCGACCACTTTGAGCTTAGCCTCCAACTCAGTTAAGCATTTTGCGACACTTCTATGTTCAACGAGATCTTGCTCGGTTGCTATCTCATGCAAAGTTCTAAGAGTTTCCTTAGGCTTTAGCAGGGCTGGGGGCTCAGGCCTAGATGAGCAAGATTGGTCCACACTAGGTTTTCTTATGCTCTTGGGGTTCTCACGTTTCTCCTGAGGTTTTGTTGTTATTTCGTCATGGTTCTTCTCGGATGTGACTAGTATAGATTTGTCACCCTGTTGTGACAGCATTGTATCCACTCTTGATTGATCAATGTGAGTTCTATTATCAGTGGATAGAGTGTTGCAAGCAACTGTTGATGGCAACTGTTGCTTTGGTTTGTCAGAGCACACAGATGTGTCTGAGGTTTAACCGCTATTAGGAGAGGCATCAGTGGGTTCATTGATGGATGGACTCGATGCTTTATTCATCAGCTCTCCAGCGCCCTTTGTCTCAATGTTCTTTGGGTCCACAACCACTTGCATATGTTGTTGTTTTCTCTGCTTTCTCCTCTTTTTCTTGGTCAATGAAGGTGCCTCTCTCAGCAACTCAGGACCCTGGGCTATATCGACCGTTGATGTGCTTGGTCGGGCCTCAGCATTTTCCTTCTCTAGTGTGTCCTTATGGGGCACAGCCGTGGTTTTCTGAATAGCCTTGCCCAGTTGTGAGGGCACAACTGCCACCCTTTTCGGAGAGTCTAGCTTTTCAACCAACTCCCCTGTGTTTAACTCCCCCGTCCTAGGCTTTAGGCACTTTGAAAGTGCTGGAGTTGTTGAGGGATTTGGTTGCGACATGTTCCACAAGGGGCATTGTCACGGCCAAGGGCTGTGACTGCTGTGGTCCCGGATTGGAAGTAGTAGCAACTAGTTCAGTGGGCTGGCTACCCTTGGTGGATTGTGGTGTCAAGTCCTTAGGGCGATCAGAAGTGGTTGTGTCCTTCGTTGGCCTTTGAGCACTCATTTGTGTAGATCGAACGTGAGCTGATCTAGTCGCATTAGGTGGCTCAGGCATATCCTTGGGTCGAGAGCTACAGATGGCATCATGTCCTACCTCTTTGACGATTGGAAGCTTAGATGGAGATAGAGATTGGAATTGAGCAGTCTCCCTTGACAACTGCTGTGGTGCTTCCTGTGTCTGTTTGGGAGAAGAGGGCGTAGGAGATCTAGGACTCCTAGGTGGGTGTGCCACTAGCTAAATGATTTTCTCAAGGCTATTAGATGATTGTGCCATTTGCTTTGTTGAGCGAGTAGCCTTGCCATGAGCAATGTTGTGCCTATGATGTTTGTTCTCCCCTTGGGAAATCAAAGGCTCATTGGGCACTGATGACTTTTGTGCACGCTCAACGGTTACATATGACATCTGCTTATTAAGCATGCTAGGTTGAGGCTCTTTCTTTTGAACACTCATGTCTGGTTTCTTGCCTCGAGACCTAGAGTTTCTCTTAGATTTCCTCCTGTGCTTCGTTGCTTTTGATGCACTCTGGCCTTTAGTCGACCAGGGAGGTTTACAAGGGGTTTTGGCACCCAAATCCATTGGTTTCCTGCATAATACCCTTGAGCCCGAAGTAACGCCTTGGCTATCCATCGTGGCGTTGTGATGGCTCTCCATCGACGCCTCCGTCTATAAGGCTTGGGCTTCTTTTGGGGTCTTCTACGATATTTTTAAGTCCAAAGCCCGTCCTTGGTATTGTCTCTTGACCTTTTTGTTTCAAGCATGGGCTCACTCACTGGTCCTCGTTGTTCGACCTGTGCTTGTATCAACTCTTCCAACAAGTCATTGCCCTCGTTTGTAGGCGTGACTGTTATGTCATCACCTTCCTTGCCTTTCCCTTGAGGTTCGATGAGGTCACCCTTGCTAAAGGTGGTGACTATCCTCACACCCGATAGTGTCAGGTGTATCTTCTGTGCTACATAGTCAGCCTCACATTTGGTCGCCCTTTTGAAGGGTCTTCCTAGGAGGGTTTCTTTCCTGCAGCTAGCGCTTTTCGGAGGAACATGAAATAGGATAGGCAAGCTTTCCGTTTCAATTGTCGCAAGGATTTTGCACTTCCCTATGAGTGCTTGTGGGTGTCCCCCATAAGGGCCAAGAGTTGCACTAGTCGGTGTGAGCTCTGGTTGGCCTAGTTGGGTCCATGATTCATAGGTCAAGATATTAAAATCTGCTCCTTCATCAATTAGAGCATCAATAGTATGCTCTCTTTTCGCGGTGAGTTTGACCCTAAGATAAGCAGGTGGTACTACGTCTTCATCTTCCGGGTCTTGGCTTGTAAATTTAAGCCTTCTGACAGATGCCCTTGATTTCTCGACTGCACGACCAGATGTGGATTCTCCACTGCTATCTTGGATCGTCAGTGCAGTGCTATTCAAGATACATCTCTCGTCAAGAGTGTCATGACTAGTCATCTTCACATTTGTAGCTTGCTGAAGTTGCATTTTTCTCTACTAGTCACAGTTTGAACACAATGTACGTGTGTTCTTGTGGTGTGGCCTTTTTGCCCTGGATGGCTAGATTGGCCCATTGATGTTCTAGGGTCTCTGTTTCTCTTTGTTCGGGTATGGGCTTTTGGCTGCTCTTTTGCAAGTGAGAATCCATGCTCGTGTAGAGCCATTACTTCACTAGGGTCCAATTTGGAAGACCTGTCACGGCGCGCGTTTTCTCTCCAACCTACTCGGGGGAAGTGCGGAGGGGGCAGAGCCCCCTCTGCGGGGGTCCGGGGGGGCAGTCCCCTCGGCCCGCAGGGCCGTTACGGTAGACACCATATGCAATTTGGAGGACCGTTTATAGCCAAATTTTGAACTACGTGCTCTAAATTTTAGCCCGGTTATGGATCTATGATGTGCCTTCAGCTCTACATAGCCTTAGGGGTCAATCTCGGGGTTTAGATGTATCAGAATTTGTGTTCTAGACACGTGTCCAATTTTGACAGTTTTCTATCCGATTCTCAGATATCCGATTTTCAGGGGTCCGATTATCAGAATCGGACGTCCGATTTTGGGTTGGTCCGATTGGCCCAAAGGTCCAATTTTGCTCATGTCCGATTCTAGGAGTCGGATCAAAAAGTGGTCCGATTTTCAAGTGGTCCGATTCTGGGAATCGGATCGGACAGGGTGGTCCGATTCTGGCTGGTTCGATTCTGAGCTGGTCTGATTCTGGGACTCGTCCGAGTGTCTGAGTCGGACGGATTGGTCCGAGTGGTCCGAGCGTCCGATTCTCAAAATCGGACGGGTTGGTCCGAGTGCCACGTGGCACGTCCGATCGGGCTGGTCCGATTCTGGGAATCGGACGGTCTGACTCCCGAACTCGGGTGGTCCGATTCTGGGAATCGGACCACAGCGAGTTGGTCCGAGTGCGTCGGCGGCGGGCGCGATTACAATGCGTTTGACCCCTCCTCACTGTCTGGTGCACACAATCACCACAAACTTTTTAAATCTGATCAGGGCACTTGTTGGAGAACATCAAACTCACCTGGAGCAGCACGAATCACCGATGCCTAGGAATCGGGGCAGCGCTTCCTCGTCCTGTGAACCAGAAGTTCTCTCTCTCTCTCTCTCTCTCTCACAAGGCAAACCAAGGAAATGAGGTCTGTCCTGGCCTCCTAGGCCTCTTAAGGCCATTTCCGAGCACTGTAGAACCTCACAGCTAGTTCCTTGTCCCTATCTTACCCAAAAACTTGAATCTGGTCCCCTATTTCCCTGTTTTAGCCTGTTATACAGCAACAGAAAACCCCACTGTTTGCCTGTTTTTTTCTTTTTTTTCTTTATTTTTTCCTACCCTAAATGCATCCAAAGCACAAAATAAATATCTACACTACTCCATTCCACAATATAAATCTCAGAAAGCAACAAACCTACTTGCCAAGGAGATCGAATACCATCTTCAACCCCCTCGCTTCCTACCTATCTACCTCAAGCACTGGTTCGGGGGAAACCCCTTACTTTGATGCTCGATTCGAAGCGCGCAAGCGCTCAAGGCTTGAATTCGTTGGTCCCGGCAATGGAACCAAAATGTGGGAGCTTTCACTCAACCGCCAAGACCCACGGACCGCTTATTGATTCAAGCGTTCCAAGCCGAGCACTAATGGCTACCTCTCACATAACCGACGCGCCATCCATATCTACGGGTGTAGTGAGCTTACCTCCATGCCATTCGAGTTACCTCCTCTCCCGCACACTCCGGTGGCTCCACGATCCAAGTGCGAGCTTCAAGCAAGCTCCATCCTCACACGCTCCAAGCTCCATTGCCGCGAGCAAGACAAGAGAAGAGAAGAGAAGAGAAGAGAAGAGAAGAAGAGAGGAGAAAATGGAGAGCTTCTCCTCCTCGGTCCCTCACCCTCACACACTCACTCCCTCACACTCACACACTCCCTCTCTCAAGCACAAGCTCAAGCAAGCAAGAAGAAGAAGAAGAAGAAGAAGAGGAGAGCTACTTTTGGCCACACACAAGAATGAGCTTCTCATTCACTTTTCAACTTTATATACAAAACCCTAAATCCCTTTTGGGTGGTCATCCCCTTTTTCCCTTTTTACATGGCCGGCCATAGCCTAGGCCCTTTTTTCCATTGTCCTTCTATCTTCCTAGCTTCCTTTCCACTGCCCGTCTACCTTTACAAATTGCACGAGTGAGAGCCCAGCGCTCTTTTACAAGATTTCAGGGTGCGCCTTTTCATTTTAAAATGCGCCTTTCCCCTTTTTCCTTTGCCTTGGACTTTTAAGGTTGCCCTTGCGCTTTTGGCCTTTTCTCCTTTTCTTTCTTCAGTCGAGCTACCTTTTTTCCGCCTTTGCCCTGCGTCTTTTCCACTTCTTTTTGCTTTCTTCATGTTGGGGTTAACAGTCTTCAAAGTGCTTGTCATAAGCTTTGTTTTGATAGATGGCACACCCCATTTATACCATCCCAACAAAAGTTATGACTCATTTACCTCAATAGGCCTATGGTGGATAGCATAATGTCCATAGTCTTCATGCCCTCAGTAAAAGATTGGTGGCAATTTTTCCCTTGTGACTATTCCCATAGCATGCATATCACCCATACTTCTCCCTCTACCCCAGTTCTCTCTAGATACATCCACCTCTCCCCCAGCCAATCTTCTCATTGTAACGAGGATTAGAGTAATACTCTACAACCCCACTCATTAGCTACTCTAACAAGTCCTCCAGCTATCTTTTTTTTTAGGGCAAAAACTTTCGTGGTCAAGATGGAATGTAATGAGTAAGAAATATGGGAACTAGGGGTTAGATAGCAAGTTACAATGATTGTGGTATAAAAGGTGTAAGAGACCCAATTGAGGGCATCCACGTATAATCAAGAACTGACTGTTCACCTTCGCCTTCAGCTTCCATGGCTTCCTTCTACTCTTCTAGTCTTTCCCTCTCTTCTTCTTCCTCTCTTTCTCTCTTCTGGTCATTCTTCTCTCTCCTCTCAACCTCATTCATTACATAAACTTTATCAACTTTCCTTCCATATATACATGGACTCATAACATGTATAATGACTTTCACATTTGACAAGTATATAATCCTCATATGCTCAGGTGTGGTCCTCCCTTTTTTGATACTAACTAGCCCAAGTGATTGTCACATCAAGGATGAACTCAATTGTAGCAGTTATCCATCTATAACATCAAACCTTTTACTTTTATGATCTTCAACTCCTCAAGGAAGGAACCTTGCCAAGGAGATCCAAGTAGTTTATAAGGAGCCTGATTGACTCCCAAGGTAAAGTCCCCCATTTGAAATTTTCTTCTTTGTCAAATCTTCTTGCTATTCTTTGGCTCATTTGCAATCTATTTTGCTTTCTTAATTCTTATTGTTCTATGAGCTTCAATTTCAATATCTTCCTCTATGGCTCTCTTGTTAACTAGAATATTTGTGTTTCCCCCCATCATTGAATATGCTACTTTCAATTAAATTCATATTAGATAAGTCTTCTTTCCAATTGTTGCATGGCAAGTTCAAGTTGAGAGTGTTTCTACTATTGTTTGGCATCTTATCTACCATTTTGTTGCAACATGAGATACATCTCCCCTCCTGTTCTTCTTAGATATAGGCAATCAAGGGCAATATGTTCTTTTTCCCTGTAGTTGAAAGATTCAAATTTCTTCCACTTATCCTTAGGAGGTCCTCTAAATATTGTTATAATAGAGGTTGCCTAGCTTGCAATATATTCATCTTTAAATTTAGATTTGCCAACTATTTCTGTAATTTTTGAAATAGATCATCATTGAATTTCCTACTCGGAGTAGTTACTATATGTATATCCTCTACATCACGTGCATTCAAGGCCTATTTATAAATATCCTTATCTGTGAATTTTTTCTCAATAAAACATAACCCTTTTCTATATTCAATATGTAAATAATCCCTTTATATTATACCCTTCTGTATGTAAAAAAATGTATAAAAATGATATTTTAAAAATACCTTATTTTGAACATGTGTGATGCACACATATATTCATAAGTAACTTACCCGAGATTTCCTATAATATTGTTGTATACCATTTTTAGGTCTTTTGAGTATATTGAAAAGATATATAGTTTATTGCCTTGCATTTCCTATAGAGCTATCAATCATATTGGGCATTTGAATTATAACTGCATGAATATTACTTAGCTATTCCAAATCTTATTTGCAACTTTATTTGCTCTTCTTTAGCTAATTAACTACATCCTCAAATGAATCAAGGTCTTCTTTGGACAACTTGAAGGTGAAGACCAACAAAGTATGGAAGGTCAGAAGATTGAATTATTCCTTAAGGCTGCAGATCCCATTCTACAAGAAAAGCTTGTTGATTGCCTAGAAGATGCTACCTCCGAATCAGGAGTCAAGACTGCATGGACAGATCTTACTGATGCAGTTAACATGATTGCTCAAAGAGAGCGGATGTGACTAAGATTGGGCTCTACTTCAACTTCAACAACTCCATTGATGGAGCTTGTTCCACCTTCAAAATCCCCTATTCCTTTGACTAATCAACCAACTCTTTCTTTTTCTGTTCCTTCTAAAAATGATGTCATGGATGAACTTATTAAAAGCATGTGTGACCTTCATTTGAATCTTACAAAAATTAGCTCCAAAGTAGAGAAGTTGATGTCAAAGTTGAAGAACGAGGATGATCATCAACTCAAAGACCCATGAGAGAAGGCTTTAAGAGGTGTTGTATTTGGTGTGATAGCCAACAACATGACAAGAGGGAGTGTTCTACCTTCTGTGAGGCTGAAGCACAAAAGCTCGTCTTTTGGAAAGATAGACAAATCCATGCAGCTGAAACTGGTCTTCCATTAGAGCCAAATTTTGGCAATGGTGGAATGAAGAAAAGATTAGAAGATTTAGATGTAAAGAATGCCTATGCAGCAATTGATGCAGCTACTTGTGGGCTGCAAATTGAGCCAACTAAATCAAGTTTGAAAGCATGTAAAGCTAATGTGTAATCTAAAGTATGGATGCAGACACTAGATCAAATGGAACATGGTAAAGTAGCCAAAGAAGATTTGGCTAACGCCAGTCAGTGCATTCGAGGAATAACTGGTTGGAAAGAACCAATAGATTTTTTTTCTGCCTTTGCACATTTGACTCACGTCAAGTCTTGATTGAAGAAAAGAGAAGAAGAGAAGATGGACTAGGGCCTTCCTCTTTTGGCCCTCCAAAATGGGTAACTAGAAGAACGCCTCAACAACCAAAGCTTGCTGAAAATATAACCCCAGATCAAGAGATGGAAGATGCGCCACAAACAAAGAAGACCGAAGGAAAGAAGAAAGGCAAGCAGCCAGGCTACAAATTACAATCTGACATAGAATCTGTAGCCAATCTCAAACGAGTCCTAGAAGAACGAATTCTAGGAAGAAAATTTGAATTCACCTTAGGCGAAATTCTTGGATTTGCTAAACGTGAATTCCATGATGTAATTATTAATGTAATCAAAAGGAAAATACAATATGTTGGTGATGAAGCTGAAAAAATAGTGCATAATTTTTTGCAAGTTCTTCGAGTTTTTGTGCAGGATGAAGAGAATCTGACTTCACAAGGAATTCATCTTGAAGCAATTAAAGAATTAATTGCAACAATTGAAGTTGCAGATAAAGAAAATATGAATGCAAAAATTAAAGAAGTGAAAGCTAAAAATGTAATGGTCGGCTAGTCCAAACCAGTTGGGTAGTCCACCTCTCAAAAAGAAGGTCATCTACAGCACATGCACGGGGAGGAAGAGGCTCGATTTATTCCAAGCAGTCACTACTCCCATACGCATTGGGTAAGAGCAACAAACGGAGACAGTCGTCAAAATTGGAGAAAAAGAAACACCATGTATTGCACTCTTAGACCATGGCTCAGAGATAAACGTCATAGCAAGGAGTCTCTATGAAAGTGGCGGATGGCCCATAGATGTTGATCCAGGATAGCGAATGAGAGCTGCAAAAAAACAACTCTTCTGGAGAGTTATATGCTGCATGTCCTAATGTGCAGGTAACTATTGGAGACATAAAATACAAATTTCACTTTTTTTTCAAGACTCTTATAGTTACCCTATTATTCTTGGGCAACCTTACATTTCTGAAGCCCGCTTGGAAACAAAAGCTCTTGATGATGGTTCCTCCTATGCTCGAATCCGAAGCAAGGATAACAAACGAGCTGTCCAATTTCTTATTGTGTGTATTAACCATCATCAAAATAGAGATCAGCTGCATGATTATCATGTGCCTCCTAATGCCCGAGAATTCAAGGGTTTTCGGGCTACACTACTATAAAAGGAGGCTATGGTAGTGCACCATGTAAAAGGATTGAACCTCCTTATGCTACAGAAACTGTGTCTCTAGCAAATTTGTATATATGTATAGCCAATAGTATGGGTTGTTATAAGTCTCTTCTGGCCATGACTAAGGCTGAAAGAAAATATTTATGTCATGTAAAAAGGGAGCTGAAAACTTATGACATGATGGCTGAAAATGAAAATATTTCGGGTATTCTTTTTGGACTGATTACTATTGACACATTGGTTGAAATATATGCAGCTGCTCATGCAGAAAATCAGTCCATAGAAGTATGTACATTGGATTTTCATCAAACAATTCAAGAATTTGTTGAGCAGGAAGACATTGGTTTACTCAACAAGGTTGAAGCACAAGTGGAGACAAAATACCAGACGATGGATAAGAAAGTCAAACATGTGGCAGTCCCACTGCCTCCTGAAAGTGAAGGGCTAGCTGATAGGGCAGCAAATTAGTCAAGTCTTCGTGATCCTTCCAACATTGGTCACAATTTGACATCTGAAAGTATAAAAGAGCTCAAAATACGTGAAAACTCTTTCCTTTTGCTGGTTGAAAAACACTCTTTTATACAAATGCTAATGAAACATGAAAAAGCTTTTGCATTTCAACCAAGTGAAATAGGCTGTGTGGATCCAAATATTGTGGCTCCTATGGTCATTTTTACGGTCCCGCATGTATCTTGCAACCTCAAGCCTATTCATGTTCCAAGGGCGCATTTGCCCAAATTACTGGAACTTCTAAATGAAAAGATCAGAATGAAGATTTTAGAACCTTCTTCAGTGCCCTACTCAAACCAATGGTTTACCATGCCCAAGAAAAATGGATCTTTACAATTCATTCAAGATCTACAACCTATTAATCGTGTCACAATCCGAAATGTTGGTTTGGGTCCAATTGTTGATGAGTTTGCTTAAGCTTTTGTAGGTAGATCAATTTATTCTATGGGTGACCTATATTCAGGATATGGCCAATTTCAACTTTCATTAGAAAGCAGAGACATTACCACAATGTAGACACCTCTTGGATTGGTCTGCATGTGCACTCTACCACAAGGTGCAACAAACTCCGTAGCCCACATGATGAATGCCATGCACAAAGTCTTAAGGGACTTTATTCCACAACTTACTCTTCCATTTCTGATGATGTACCTATCAAGGGATGTGAAGTCAATGAAAAGAATGAGGAGCTTGACGAAGATGGCTACATGACATTTATAGTTAGCCATATTTATGATTGTGACAGGATTTTGACAAGGCTAGAAAAGGTACATCTTACCCTTTTAGGAGCTAAGTCAATTTTTGGAGTAGAAGAAGTCCTAGTGGTCGGTCATCTATGTGGCCCCTATGGACGCAAACCTTCTCCAATCAAGATAGGCATATCAGCAGAATACAAGAAAAATGCACAAAATTTTTAGAGATGGGAAGATTTCTTGGTGCATGTGTATTCTATCTCATATGGATACCACATTTTGCTCATGTAGCTGAAAATCTTTATCAATTATTAAGAAAAGACCAAAGATTCTCTTGGGGTAATGAGCATACTCTCACTATGCGCCACTCTCAAAAGGGCTCATTATTTAAATGGTCAACCCATCATCCTTACTATGGATACAAGTCCCATTGGGATAGGATGGGCTGTTGGCCAAGAGGATCTTGAAGTAACAAGTATGCAATTCGTTTTGGAGCAAAATTTCTCAATGAACGTCAAAGAAGGTATGCACAAGTAAAAAGGAAATTGTGGGGAGTTGTAATAGCATTAAAGTGTGATCGTGAATACTTTATAGGTGCTTCCGTAGTGGTAGAAACTAATTGTCTTCCACTCTTGGGCATGATTGTCAAGTGCCCTACACCCGACATTGCTATGCTAAGATGGATTTCATATATTAAATCTCTCAACCCCAAATTAAAGCATATTGCAGGAAAGGCGAATCCAGTTGCTGACATGCTATCACATGCAAGATATGACAATGAAGAATAGTTGATGGAAGAAGATGAAGCTGAAGAATCTATACTTGCTAAATTTCATTTCATGGCTTCTAAAAATACATTTTCAGTTACTACATGTACTGGTCCAAAGTTGAAAACAACAGGATGGTCAACTAGAAGCCATCATGCTCATTGCATTGCTCAAGTTCTAGTTCATTTCCTTGAAGAAGATTGGCTGAAGATTGGCCAATATTTGAGCACAATGAAGAGGAAGGAAACTTGGAGTGATGAGGAGTTCAAGCACATCAAGAGGAAAGCTTATGGCTTTTTTCTTAAATAATGACATCTATGGAAGCACACAAAGAAGAAGGAAGGAGCGCCTGTCCGAGTTTTAGGTAACAAAAGATTGCAACAATAGGTAATGAAGGAATTTCATGAAAGCTTGTGGGCTGGCCATAGAGGCATATGGGAAACCTTTAGTAAAGTCAAAGAAAAATATGGGTGGCAAAACATGTATCGGGACATATCGCATTTTGTTGAAACCTGTTATGTGTATCAAATGTATTCTATGGTTAAGAATTGAGATAGGTTACAACCGACTTATCCCTTGTCTATACATTATAAATGGGTTATTGATCTTGTAACCATGCCTACCGGAATATGGAATATGTGGAATTTAGTGCTTGCAAGAGAGGATCTAACCAATCAAGTTGAAGGCCTGAACAACCAAATCCACTCAAGCTGTTTGTCGTTTTTTGCTTGAAGAAGTGTTTTGTAGATATGGTTGTGTGGGTAAAGCAACTGTAGATAGAGGAGAGTTGGATGATAATGAGACTTGCAACTTCTTTGCTCAATTGGGTATTAAGTTGGCTTTAACATCATCCTACAACCCTGAAGGCAATGGAAAGAGTGAGAGAGGTCATCAACCTATTCTCAAAGCTCTAGCAAAGTCTTGTAGAGGAAAGATCAAAGAATGGCCTAAAATGCTACCATTTGCATTATGGGCTAACCGGACTACTCACAGTTCAGTGACTGGCTATATGCCAGCTGAACTTATGCATGGACAACAACCAATTATGTCAATTGAAAAATCTATTCTCACATGGAGTCTTCTACATTGGGAGGAAGGCATCAGTAGAGAAGAGTTGCTGACTTTGCGTATATGGCAGCTAGAAAGAAGGCTTGAAGATGTTTAAGTAACTATTGAGAAGCTAAAGATAGTAAGACTAAATAACAAAAGAAGATTTGATAAGCGACATCGACTTCAGCCAATACCAATTCAAGAAAATGACTAGGTGCTTGTCTATGACAACAGCTTAGACAATCAATACAGTGCTTCTAGGAAGATAATGAAGCGTTGGTTTAGCCCATATGTGGTAAAGGTCGTTCATGACAATGCCACATATTCATTGGCTAAATTGAATGGAACAAGCATGAAGACACCCATAGCCGAAAAAAGAATCAAGCTCTTCAAACGAAGAGAAAGTTCAACATATGAGCTACAAGACTTGAATATAATTCAAGAGCACGAAGACATAGAGGAAGAAGAAGAGGCAGAAGATGAAGACATTGGCATGGCAGAAGATATTTCTTTTGACACTGCAAATCTGTAAGACTTTGGCACATGCCAAAGGATGTGCATGTTAGGAGGGGGTGAATGTCGTGTCGCTACGTGCACACCATGTAAAAAAAATCTAGAGTGTGGCTTCCTTTTAGATTTAGAGAGCCAATGTCATTTTAGACATTAGTGTTAGTGTCCATGGTTCAAAAATATAAGATTTTAGTCTATTTTAAATATTCTAGATATTATGTATTGTAAAAAAATCTACAACACTATAGACAACTTCTAGATTAGGATGAGATGTAAAAGAAAGCATGTAGCTTTCAACTAATTTGAGAGGATTTTATGTAAAAAGAGACATTAGCGAAATCGTGCGACGCACTATCACTATTTTTAGGTAGTGAACAGCACTCCGAAAGTGGGAGATGAAGAAGGAGTGATCTGGTAGGATTCTAGTCAAGTGTCCTGGTATTTAACCCCCCTTTCGAAGCCGCCTTATAATTTGTACATGTTTTTTTCTATTAGAGATATATTTTCTCATAATGCTGAAAGAAACTGACATGCTTCAACCCCTTCTCTTCCGTCTACTCCTCTCCTTGAATCTACCTTCACCCTGCTATCACTTATCTTCAAGAACTTGGCTTGAAACCTTCAACCCTTCTCTTATCTCTACCATCTCTAGAAACTAAGCTCTTGAACCCCCATACATTCTTCTCTTGCCAAACCCCTGTGGTGACCTTCAACCCTACGCATTGCGACACCGTGTAATCTCTATCCATCTCTCTTTAAATTTGGCAATAAATCTAGGTGCTTTCTCATTCTCTTCCTGAAACATCATTTCCAAATATTTACATAGACTCTCAAGAGTTTGCCACACCTCACTGGTAACAAACCCACTTCTAACTTCATTCCAATTTGCCTTTGTTTCCTCACTCAACGAATCCCACCATAGTTTTGCAAAACCTTCAACATGTAAATAATTTGAAGCTTACTAATATCTATGTCTCTATAATCCTTATAGACAATCCATTCCAATTTCTTGATAAACTTATTTGCATCCTCATTTTCAATACTAGAAAAAAAGTCATATCCAATCGTAGCTATGCTTGTGTTTGTGTCATGTTGGCTTCCAAACCTTACACTTCCCAATTGATATGATCGGCAAGAGATCCTCCGTAAGGGCACCAATCTATGGTGGGTGAATTGGGTGGTCGATCTCTATCAATTCCCAATAGAGTATCAAAGGACAAAAGCCAAGAATCTCTCTGAACAAAGTATTTGAATCAATAGTATAGAAAACATAACAAGATCCATAAGGTGGAAAAATTACCTCCTAGGTTAGGATTATGAATCCCTTCAAGGTCATAGACCACCTGGGAGGGTCACCTCTTTTTTATCTTGCTATCTTGACTGGCATTCCCTTTTTCCTCACAAGTATTGAACATGCAATTCCAATGCTAGCTTAAGAAACATGGGTGAAATGCAATGGTTTGAAAGAAGGCTCTTATGTTTCAATGATATGCAAGGTAGATAAAAATTTTAATGCATTGAAAAAGGATTAAGCTATGATTAGAATACCTAGCATACTTGAGCATATAAACAAAAATTTGTTGAGCCATAGTAGACTCATTTCCCAATCACATGCACACATACACTTGTTACACTTGTGAGATTGACACATCTCCCCTAATGAGAGTATTATCCTAATTGCAAGTAGCAGTGTAATGGCCACACCAGCAACTCCCACCAATGTCTTCTCTACCAACAAACTCCTTGAATACCCCTTTGAAATGCACAAATTAACTATCAAATACGGTCGATCTCATGCTACTTCTCGGAAAAATGGTATTAGACTTAATTTGGACTCAAACTTGAGCCCTCTAAGAAATGCCAACTCATCTTTTGTTTAAGAAAATGGTGCCAACATAAATGATGCCATGCCATGTCATCTTTTGTTTATGAAAATGGTGCCAACATAAATTATGTCGTGCCATTTTATCCTTTGTTTTAAAAAATAATGCCACTAACATAAAATATTATAAATAAATACCAAAATAATTGGATTTAAAATATTTATCATATATTTCTCAAGATATTACATTGAGATCTTAATCCAATATTTTAGCAAACTATTTTTAGATTTACAAATTTCTATATCTTTAATAGCTATAGACCCATTGCGCGAGGGGGACTTGTTAAAGATGCGGGATCTAGAGCATGACAAAGGCGGTAGCTATGGAGGATGGAAGATAAAGACACAACTCATGTTGACATGACAATGTAGACAACTGTTACACAAGTGAATTAGGTTTCAAGATTGAGACTTGAACTCATAAACACAATCTTGTGTATGGACAACAATGACACGGACACTTGACATAAGAGACAAGTACTATTGCATTATCATCATATGAAAGTGATAGTTCAAGTACATCATTATATAGAGTTCTTTGGTAGCACTTAACATCCACTGTGCATATGGGATTTTGTCTCTCTTCCTAGAATGGACTGCATCTTCCTAGCCTAGCTGTCCTATACAAAGGGACTAGAGTAGGTGTGATTGCAAGTATCTCAGCACCCCTCCTCAATCACAACCAAAAGTACAAAGTGTGTAGCGGCTTTAGTAAAAGCAACACTTGCAAAGTGTGGGCACACCATAAACATGGCAAAACACCAGAGGTTGTGGCAGAAAAGGCTAAGTGTGGGTACCACAAACATGATGGACATCCAGAGGCTGTAGCAGGGGCCTTACAAAGTGTACAGAGGCTGTAGTACAAGGATAACTGAGGAGTTTTACAATTTTATGCTTGAGACATTAGGACTAGGAAATACAAAACTAAAAAAGTCTATCTGAATAGAAGGACTAATGAGGTTTATCCTTCTCCTGGTGGTCTTCTTCTTCTTCTTCTTCCTTTGCTCCATTTTCTTCTTCTTCTTGGACTGCAACTAGATATGCCTTTTGGGACCTCTTTCTTACGTGGCAGTACTTCTTGGTGTGTCCGGTCCTTTTGCAAAAGTCACAGAAGAGCTAATTCTTCTTGCCTTTGTACCTGTATAATGCATGCTCATCTCTAGAGGTACTTGGTTCTTCCTTAGTTTTTAGCTTCTTTTCCTCTTCTAACAATGATACCTGGATATCAACAAGTTCAGGATTTGGCATGTTGATTAAGGTTGTTGATACATTATTATATTTAGGAGGTAAACTCTTAAGTAGAACACCAATGCAAACATCTTCTTTCATTTTAATGTTGATTCTTGCAAGTTGGGTTAGAAGTCCTTCCATGTAATTTAAATGTGTGGCAAGCGATGTGCTGGACTTCATTTCAAGCCTGAAAAACTCAATCAGGAGACCATACCTTCAAGATTTAGGCTGTGCATCGAACAAGGTCTCAAGTCTCTTCCATGTATCCTGTGAGCTCTCACAATTATCCACATGGTGGATATAGCTGTTGTCTAGCTCCAGTTTGATAATGGCCTGGGCTTTGTCATCATTCTTTTGCCAAGTAGCTGCAAGGTCCGCATCTCCAGGTTTCTTCTCTTTGCCATTTGTGATGGCCTAGAGATACTTCTTCATCAAGATGAGCTTGATGTGGGTTTGCCAGGTGTGAAACCCAACTCCCTTGAATCGAGCTGTCGATGAGTCTTTTCCCATGCTGGAGAGCTAGAGCAGCAACAAATTAGTTCCAAGATTCTCAGATTTTACAAGTGAAAGAGCTGATTACAATGTGTCAAGAGACACAAGTAATGGTAATGTGAAAACACACTATGTTTGACTTGATGCTGAGCTTGAATGTTCCTATTCGGGGTCATTGATCCTTCTTCAATCTTTCCAGGTTCTTCCCCTCCTTGATTTGATGTTGGGACAATAGATCTGAGTAACAAATGCTTTAGTTGATTGAGAAGAAGCAAGAGCTTGAAGTGAAGGAAGAAGCTTGAATTAAAGTGGCTATGGTGGCTTGGTCTTCAATTCTTCCAAATGTTCAAGATCTCCCCTCCTTGATGATTTGATGGGAAATTTGATCAAATTAGAGTGGCAAGGGCTTTGTTTGAGTCCTGAGAAGAGAGAAACTGATGAATTTTTGAGCTTCAAGCTCAAAGCTATGGCTGCCTGAGTTTAGGGTTCCTAGAACCGACTGTTCTTTCCACTGTAGTAGCTCGTAGAGGTAAAAATTTTAAGAGCCCTCTTAGTTGGAGTTGTCCCACTATATGGTCTACTAAAGCCCCATAAAAGCCCCTTCAATGGCCACCCCTATGCTGAGCTACAGCAGGTCGTTTAGACATCTGCGAAAAACTGCGCCAGTTTGGGGAGATCAGCAATGGCGAGCTGTACGATGCACAGTGTTGGTGTTTTTTGTGCTGGACAGTTGCTCCTAGGAGTGCAGAAGATATTCTTAGAATAAAATGTGAAGAGATACCATCTATAGAGAAAGATATGGAGGCTCCAAGTAAGCTGGGTCCTGTTGGCTATGGAGGACACTCAAAGCAAAAGTTGAGAAGATTGACAATGATGAGCTCCAGGGTGTGCAATGCTTAGGTATGAGGTGCCAAGGAGGAGCTCTGGAAGTAGAGGAATGTTTTCCTAGAAGGAATTGTAGTGAGATATGACTTGTGGAGAGAGATCCAAGAGCTTGAAGCAGGCAGGGTGCAGGCTGGCTACGGCTTCCAAGGAAGGTCAAGTAGAGACGAAGGTGAGAAATGGAACCATGAGCTGGTCTTGAGTTGACCTGAGGTTAAGATGAGGTGAGAGAGAGTAGAGGAGAGCTAAGCCATGCTCAGCTGAGCTCTGATACCATGTTAAAGATATGCGATCTAGAGCATGATGCACTTTTCACATCAGTGCTTGCAACTCCATAGTGGCAATCCTGTTGAGATACTTGCAATCACACGGACTCTAGTCCCTTTGTATAGGATAGCTAGGCTAGGAAGATGCAGTCCATTCTAGGAAGAGAGACAAAATCCCATATGCACAGTGGATGTTAAGTGCTACCAAAGAACTCTACATAATGATGTACTTGAACTATCACTTTCATATGATGATAATGCAATAGTACTTGTCTCTTATGTCAAGTGTCTGCATCATTGTTGTCCATACACAAGATTGTGTTTATGATTTCAAGTCTCAATCTTGAAACCTAATTCACTTGTGTAACAGTTGTCTACATTGTCATGTCAACATGAGTTGTGTCTTTATCTTCCATCCTCCATAGCTCGCATTTGGGGTTCAATAGTTTGAAACCAAGTGCTATATATCCATGAGATAGTTCTCTTTATACCATGTTGATGCAATGCAATGCAAAGTGGATAACTTTGAGTGCACAAATATTTTACTTAAACAAAATTAGTGTTGTGAATATGCTCAAACATTCTTTCCATGAATCTCCTTTACTACCAACTTTGCTATGATGATAAGGCAATGCCAAACTACTCTCTGCCATTGTACCTCTGAATATTTTAAAATAAGATTAAGACCTATATGAAAAGTGCTGCAAGAAAATCATATTTTTAACCATATTCAGCACATAAAACCCCCTCTCCTCCTATTATTTAGGGTTTTTCTTGCAATGGGTAAATTAAGAGGTGTTTTCATGTATATTTCTTCATAATGTAAATAATAAATATGCATTAAAACATACAAATGAAAATAAACAAAATAAAAATCCTCATTCCTTATCTCCATTATACTTGCACAAACATAATACAATTTTTTCATAATTTGTCACATATAAAAACTATTTTTTGTCATATTTTATTTATTTTTAAAATCATTTTTTATATTTTATATTTTATTAATGTAAAATGGTGTATTTTTTAATTTTTAGATTCAAGAAACTAATTTAGACTATAGTTCATCACAATTAATATCATCCCATATGAACATGGTTTGATCACCCGAAACCAAGAAAAACATCATTTTTCACTCAAAACACATATTTCGAGTGTCTAGAAATTACTAACTCACAAGCATGGACATGGGTTTTTCATTTTATGGTTTGCAACCCTCAAATACATCACCACCAAGCTTCAAACAAATTTTCATCACATATGAACATGATTTGAGCCATGAAATGTCAAAAAGAATCCAAATTTCAATTCAAAAAGAGGATTATTGCCATTTTTCATGTTTCAAGTCTCAAGAATTGATTTTACGGATAGCAATTGGATCCATCATTTATCTTCAAACAGCATTGGTCATGATCTCACATCAATTTAGTTCAAGTTGGACAATCGATCTCCATCTCGATCTTCTCACAAGAATTCCCACATGAATAGCCCATAAGAAGAGAGAGAGGGAGGAGAAAGAAAGAGTGATTTTGGATCTCCCTAATCAATTCATCATTCATGAAGGCAAAGGCAGCGATTGGAAGTGAAAAAATATAGGAGAAGGTTGATACATTCGGTTGGTATGAGTATTCTTCAACTGTCTAGTTCCCCCCTCCCCCCTCTTCAAATGGCATCATCGTGTAGGAGGGTGCATTATTTTTCCACCAAAAAGACAAATGCCCCCTCCCACCCTGCGCCCCCCATTGCATGAAATTTTGGGAAGGGGGAGGCTCCAAAGGTCACCACCTCTTCCACTCTAAAGCCTATTTCCACTTTTTTCTGCCTCTTCTTGCTCAAGTAGAGCCATCTTGCGCCTTTGGTAACCAATTTGAAGTCCGAAAATTTTTACATGTCTATCTCAAAGCTGTGCACTACTTAAAGCTTGTTTCACTTCATTCCAAAACCTAGAAAATTTACTAAAAATTGGAGACTACTGCGACGTCTGTCTTTAAAAGTACTTTTAAATCCCACCTTCCATGGTCGCTGAAAATAATCAAATCTGCATCTGTCACTTCCAATAGAGAGCTTCTATTTTTTCCTCAAATCAATAAAATTTGGCACATTTTTAGCTTATTTCTAGGCTTAAAATCTTGCTCTCTGTGGAAATTGCGGGATAGGGCGACTCACCCCGTTGAACCCATGAATTGATCTACACATTCCAAAACCATAAAGAGCATCAAGCTGCCACAAAGAAGAATACACAACAAAATACAACCACAACTCTCACCCTACTCCCTGACAAAATTAATGCGTTAAATCCACTAAGGATAGGCCAAGCATAATCTAACAGAGATCTAGAGGTAGTCACTAATAACCAACTTCTCCAACACAAAACAACTAAAAAGAACTACCAAATGAGTCATCCTAAGGGGTGGTTCTGCCTATCGAACCTAGGACAACTCGACCAGGAACTCCTACTAGGCAAGGAATCTTATAGCCTAATTGATATATTTTCAAATATGTTTCATTTATTGCTCTTTTATACTTTAAGACTTGATACTCGAGCGTGTAAAAAGGAGAGGATTGAGCATGTTGTGACCCAAGCAGAACAAGACATCGGTCTCGAGTTCTATCTCAATACCTAAGAACCTACCAAGCTCCCACGAGGCGACACTAAATCATTTTCTACTTTCACTTACTTTTATTTTCACTCTAATACTTCTTATTTATTTTTTCTGCTAAATGCCACTCTTAGGAAGATAAGGTATTGGGCCTTGGGTTTAACTCATCCCCAGGAACCTACCAAGCCTTCACAAGGCAATGATCATCTACTCTTGGAATTTGTCTTTCTTTATCTTCTTACTTTAGAGGTTAGAACCCCTTTTTACACACCTTTGTATACTAGGTTTTTCAGAGATATTTATCATTTTCAATCTTTATTTTTGGCAAGCTTCCCTATCTGCTTCATAATTAACAAAAGCTCCTAGAATCAACTACCTAGTAGGCTAGTAAGATAGGGTTACTAAGGACTGCCTCAAAACAGATCTTTAAATCCCTGAGAATGCCTTTACAGGAGGCGGCGGACAACTATCCAAATCTTCCCCAAATATACCGAACCAAACCCTAGGACTTCATGCGCCTTGACTATCGATCCCCCAAAAGAAGAAAATATTCCACGAACACATATACATTTAGATTAAGGGGTAAAAAGCTTGGAAAGGAAGAATAACACTTGAACTTGGCCACAAGAAGCTTATGTGCAGCAAGAGACTCCCTCCAAGCACTTCTTCCAACCTGTCTAGTAGAACACTAAATAAAAAACCATCAAATGCACTCGCACCAAATAGATACATGGTCCTCTTGGCCTAACAAAATAACGATGTTGAGGCATATCAGGAATGCAATAACTTCACATGCAGCTTGGATAATTTTTGAAAATATATTTTTAGTAAATACAAAGGCACGAAAGATTCAACTCAAGCAAGGGTTGAATGCCTTGAAGAAAGGGAAAATGTCTGTCAATGAGTATGTGTTAAAGGTGAAGAGCATTGCAGATGCTTTAGCAGTGATTGATGCAATGCGCTGATGATGATGATTTGGTTTCATCCACTTTGAGTGGCCTTAATAATAAGAAGGCATGAAAATCATTTGTTACTTCAGTATATGTACAGAAGCCATTTCCAAATTTTGATGAGTTGATCTCTCTCATGATTACTGAAAAGATTAATATACATGGTGACTCATCTAAAAAAATGGTGAACATGTTCAAGCATTTTACTCAAGTTCAGGAAGAGGACATGGTAGATCCTCTTCGTGAGGCCGTGGTATGGGACGTGCTGGGGATAACTAGCAAAACAGGTTCAATCAGAAATTTGGTGAAATACAGGTTTCAGGAGGCCAAGGAAACTTTAAAGGCAGGGGGAGCTCTAGAGGAAGAGAAGGATGGCAGAATAGAGGTTATGAAAATTCTGCTATTGTTTGCCATTATTATGGCAAAATAGGCCATATTACAGCCCATTGCTATGTAAAGAAGGATGATATTCGTAATGGTAAATTGCAGCAAGGAAACTATGCATCGTCTCCACGACAGAATGAAGACAAAAATGAGCATTTGTTTGCTATGTAGCATATGATGAATGGAGTTATAGGAAAGGGGACACATGATTATGTATGGTATATTGATTCAGGTGCATCTAATCATATGACCAGTCATGTTGAATGGTTTGGAGAGATGCAGGACCTACAAAATCCAGGTTATGTGCAGACAAGTGATGATTCATGCCACCCAATTTCACACATTGGAAAGGTTCCCTTGTCCTTGTATGATGGCTAGACAAAGAGTCTGACAGATGTATTACATGTGCCATCAATCACAAAGAATCTAGTGTGTGTTGGCCAAGTGGTAGAGCAGGGGTTGTAGGTTTGATTCAATGCAAAAGGTTGTTTTGTAGAAGACTTTAATGATAAGTGCAGGTTGGTCGCAAAAGGAAGTAGAGTTGGCTGAATGTTCACTTTAGATGTTGGAATTCCTGCAATGGATGTTGTTATGTATGCTAAAGGAAAAGAAGTAGTTGCAGATATTGAAATATGGCATAAATGTATTGGACATGAAAATGTGTAAAGGTTGAAATTAATGTAGTCCAAAGGATTAGTTACAGGGTTGCCTTCTTTTAGAGTTGCAGAATTGCATAAAGTCTGTGAAGCATGCCAGTTTGGTAAGCATGCAAGACAACCCTTCTCGCATGATAGAGAAGTGAGTAGAAAAATACTTAATGTAGTGCATACAGATGTTTGGGGGCCTACACAGAATGTATCTCTTGGTGGCAGCAAATACTTTGTCACATTTATTGATGACTGTTCAAGGAAGCTATGGATATATTTCATGAAGGAAAAGAGTGGTATGTTTCAGCACTTCAAATCTTTTAAGGCAGTTGTTGAAACAGAAACATGCTTAAAAGTGAAGTGCTTGAGATCAGATGGAGGGGGAGAGTACCTCTCTAATGAGTTCAGTGGCTTCTTGAGGACTCATGGGATAAAGAGACAATTTACTTGCAGATATACCCCACAGGAAAATGGTGTTGCAGAAAGAAAAAACAAGCATATTACAGAAGTTGCACTGGCATTAATGGCTAAAAAAAATATGCCCAAACATTTTTGTTCTGAGGTTGTCCATACCGTTGTCTACATTATGAACAGAACTCCCACAACTGCAATTCATGAGATGACTCCTAAAGAATGCTTTACTGGCAAGAAGCTTGATATATCGCACTTGAAGGTATTTGGTTGTGTTGCATACGTTCATGTGCCAGATGAGCTACGAAAGAAGCTTGATCCAAAGGTTGAAAAATGTGTTTTTATTGGATACTCTTTAGAGCAGAAAAGGTATTGCTGTTATAACCCTATCATAAGTGAGTTCAGAGTGAGCAGGGATGTTATCTTTGATGAGATAGAAAGTTGGTATACACCTTCTGGTGATTTTTTGGATGATGATAATGATCAGGATAGCTATGTGCAGAAAGGTAAACAAGAATCACGGAGTCTTAGTAGACCAGAAACATCATCTGGTAATAGTGAGCCCTTGGTCTGGGAGACTAAGGAGTAGCCCCACATCTTTAGGTGGATCTATAAGTGTTGTAGGGAAGGACAAAGGAAATAAGAAAGTGTTGGATGGTAATGATGCATCTACCAGTCATTTGGGATTTGATGGAGATTCTAGTGGTTCGGAGAGTTTGGATGATGAGCTTGGCATTCCTTCAGTCAATACACTAGGTGTACAGAGAGCTCATAATAATGTAAAGGCTCCATTGAGTGATCCGATGGTATGCAGATCTAGGAGGGTTAGATACCTTGTTGAAAGATTTGGTTTTGAAGGTTATGCAGCTCACCATTATACTTATATGGTGCAAAGAGTTTAGGATGTTGAGCCCACTTGTTTTGAGGATGCTATCGTTCATGCTCATTGTGATGCAGCAATGGATGAGGAGATGGCTGCATTAGAAGCCAATAAGACTTGGAATTTGGTACCCTTACCTAAGGGTAAGAAAGCTATTGGCTGTAAGTGGGTTTACAAAGTCAAGCGACGATTTAGTTAGCAGGTATAAGGCTAGGCTGGTTGCAAAAGGCTATGCTCAAACATATGGCATAGATTATGAAGAGACATTCAATCCAGTTGCTAGGATGGCAACTGTTAGGTGTGTGATTGCCTTGACAGCAACCAAAGGTTGGAGTTTGCAGCAAATGGATGTTAAGAATGCCTTTTTGCATGGTGAATTGCAAGAAGAATTTTATATGGAGTAGCCAGCAGGTTATGAAGATTTAGAGCATCCCACATATGTCTGCAGCTTAAAGAAGACACTCTATGGGCTAAAGCAAGCACCTAGAGCATGTTCTGACAAGATTGGAGAGTATCTTGTCAATATTGGATTTTTTATTTATGATGTTGCTCACTCACTTTATGTGAGAAAGGGAGATGCAGGTTTGGTCATCATAGTCATCTATGTGGATGACTTGATTATTACAGGTAACAGTGACAATGGGATTTCTCAAGTTAAGGACTTCTTGAATAAAAAGTTTGAGAAGAAAGATTTGGGTGAAACGTGAGTTTCAGACAAGGCATCTCCTTGCAGCATATTGTTTTTGTGTTTCACCGGACTTCTTGTTCAGTGTGTCCAGTGAAACACGAGTTTCAGACAAGGCGCCTCCTTACAGCATGCTATTTTCGTGTTTCATCGAATTCTTGTCCAGTGTGTCTAGTGAAACGCGAGTTTCAGACAACTCATAAAAAGCAAAGTAATCAGCAAAACGAAGAAAAACAAAGATTTGATCTAAGGAATGCTATTAAAATTACCTAAAATATCTAGAGAATTAAGGAAAAAGTTTGAAGGATTGCCTTAAATCTCCACAACATTAAGGAATGCTCACAATATGGAAAGAATTTTTTTATAGTGCTCATAAGCTCATAATAATAGAAAAAATTAAGAAGAAGTATTAAAAAAATGAATGAATGGATACCTGGGCATAGAGAAGGAGGATGCAAAAGAGAAGAAGGATGCACAAAACCATGTTTAGAACGAATTTGTCAATGGGTCTAGTGAAACACGAATACGTTCTTCACAACCACAGCATGACCACGAAAATGTTCTCCATGACCATAAAAATGTGAAACGAATTTAGCTGTTGCTTACCTTTATTGGGGGATTTTGATGGTACATGCATTACTTAGTGAAGTGTTAAGTAAAACGCGTGCAACGTATTCTCGAAAAAGGGGAGTGCGCACGTCTTCTGAGAAATTTGATACGGTGTGTTAAGTGAGACATGTGTGCACGTATTCTGAGATATTTCGTACGTGCAAAAATATTGGAAATTTTATCCAAATTTACGGTCGCGTTTATTTTTCATCATTACGCACACTTTTTCGTTGGAACTATCAATACACGTTTGATGATCAATATAAAAGCTTTTCGAAGCCATTCTCTCTAATATTGTCTTCCTTTCTCCCGAAATTTTGTTTCGACTTCCCTTCAAGGTCTTTGCTTCCTGTTTGAAGAGCAATTCAACAATTTCTGATAGGTAACAAAATTCTGTTATTATAAGTATTTGAACAAAATCAATTTGATTAATATAGAAACAATTTTTAATAACACTTGAAAAATTACAAATGTTATGTGCTTTGTATCTTCTAAAAGGAGCATAGCACTTCTAGAAAGAATCTTATCATAAATTTTTATATTTTAATAGAATTAATTCATAGTTCATGTTTCTCTTCTTGTTTTGCATCTTTTGACCAGTGAAACGCGAAATAATGTCTCTGGTTAGTGATATTTTGCTAACTATCGCGTTTCATCGGTGAGATATTCAAATAACTTTCGTCTTCAAGTAGTGTCCGGTGAAACGCGATTTCTTCACCGGCATTTGCCTTGAACACCTTGTTTTCGCGTTTCACCGATCAATTTAAAAAAATTCTCATTTTTTTATTTTTTGTCTTGAAAAATGCAATTTTGGGGCCTCTTTCCATGGTTCCATCTTGTTTTATTAGACATTGTTGCCATTGTGCTTTGTTTTCTGGGACAAATCTTTTGTTAGTCAAGATGACAAAGAGAAAGCTATCTCTAGAAGGAATGGATGAGGAGGAGCTAATGGAGACTTCTGAAAATAGGCTCTTTGATTTCTTACACACCACTAGAAATTCTTCCAAGTTTAGCTATATCAGGAAAATTTTCAATGTTCCTTTTGATTTGAAGGAGTTATTGGAGGATCTCGAAGATAAACTTAAGGAGTACATATGTTTTTATGATAATGTTCAAGGTTTGGAAGTCAATGGATTTGTTCATTATAGTGATGTCATGGGAGCCACTAGTACATCCAGGTCAACTTTGCTCGGCAGGTTCAACCTCATTGATGAGGAATTCAGAAAGAGAGAAACATGTTGCCCTTTCCACAGGTATCAACAGCAATGCCTTCTGATCCACAAGGACGTTGGATTTATTGTGTATCTTTAGTACATGGAAAATTCTTCTCCAGATATAGACCAACAGGGAAAGCTAGAGGATATTGCAAGTATGGATAAGGAGGTCGAAGAGAAGGAGGAGATGTTCCAAGAAGATATTGAGAATCAACTTGTCCAAGGTTTTAATGTAGGTTTGTTCTAGAGTGACAATATCACAATGGTGGAAGAAAAGGAGATCAAGCCAAGTGCATAGGTTGATGAAGAAGGTCCTCTTGCATTTGTTCCAACATTTCCCACTTATCTTATCAACAAGAAGAGATATGTGTTGCTAAATGATATTCAACATCTTTTTGATCTTAGAGAAGATTATTGCTTAGCAATCCTTGCAGGTTGGGGCAAAAATGACATGAATTTTATAGGTTATGAACAAGAACCACTAGCAAGTCGTGATGTTGAGGGAGAGAATTTCCAAGACAGCTCTATAGCCTTACATACATGTATTAATTAGATCGTAGAATACGAAAAGGAGGGGCTACCTATAGAAGAAGAGTTCTTGCAGGTCGAGAAGAAACTTCATATTGATGATGTAGGGTATGAAGAGAGATTGAAGTCTCCATCAGATGAGAAACCCAAGAGTTCAATAAATCTTTATGATGATAGTCTTCTCGAAGAAGATGAACATCCTAAGGTATGAAATATAATTCGAAGTTACCCATTGAGTTTATATTAGACTTTATTATGCATTATAGATAAATATCTTATATCTTATACTGCTGTGGTTTGTTGTGTAGATTGAGATTGAAGATCTGGACAACTTTCTTGGAAGGGCCAAGGGCTCTAGGCCAATGAAGGTTGGAAAAAATCAAATCCTTGGCCATTATATTGGAAACTTAAACAATCAAACAATTGTAATATATCATAGTAGATTGTCAAGCTCTCCAAGTCTACCAATGATGGCTTTGAGAGCTATCTCAAAGGTAATTGGATCTCAAGTTTTCAGCAGAGGTTTGGACAAGATCATTTTAGTGGAGAAGGAAGAAGCCATAAGAGTTTTTGGCTTCATGCTTGGATACAATGGATCTAGAGCTGGATATTTTGGAGTTCTTAGCTCCTATTTGCTCTCTTATGTAGGAGATAGTAAGAATTTGAAGCTTCTTCCAAGCTATCGGAAACAGGAGTTTTTAAGATACAGAGGTCTTATTGAGTGGGATGAAACAAAAGATTCCTCTAGAGGCCCTGTTGAGCTACCTGAAACCAAGGACTCCTCTAAAGGCCCTGGTGAGGTGCCTGAAACTAAGGACTCCTCTGGAGGCCCTGTCGAGGTGCCTGAAACTAAGGACTCTTCTGCAACACAATCAGACTAGAAGATGCCAAAGATTAAGGGTTTCTTGAAACCCATCTTTTTCCAACTCTTTGTTTGGTTTGTAACCATTCTGTAAATCTTTGCTTTACGCAAGAATTTAAATATCTATCTTTTCTTCTTTGGGTAACAATTTGTATAGTCCTTGCTAAAGATGATGTATTGCTTGATGGGGTTGTATCTTTAAGCTTGAATTTATGCCAAATTTGTCGATAGAACCATTGAAAGACCTCTAATAAACTGTTGGCTTTGTGTCTTCCACCTCCATGTCTTGTGTGTCTGAAATATTTTGTTCTTGCTTAATAATGTGATTTTTCCATACCTTGGGTTGACTAGATAGATAGAGATCCATATTGTTTAATAAAGTATGAAGCATGGTTGTATAGAATATGTAGCATAGTCAACAAATAAAGAAAGTTATTAAAAAACATTATATGAGTTCGATAATGAAGAAACAAACATATACAAACTTATTACCATATAGTGAGTAAAGTGTTGATCACCCCAAGCTTCTGTCATCGCCTTTTTGAAAAGGTTCAATTGGTTTTTAAAGTATTTGAGATCATCATCATTCCATTTAGTCTTATCACAATAAAAAAACACTTTGTCTAGTGTTTCTCAAACTTTAGCTTTTCTATTCCAAGCTTGTCCATTATTAGTGTGATCCTTAACTGCATTATGTAGGGATTTCCACTGATTAAATTTAATAGTTGAGCCACCATTTCTTGAGTTTATCTTGCCAAGTCTCCCATGAAATCCTAGAAACCTTCTAGCCTTCACTCCACCAATAGATGGTTTTTTTGGGACACAATTACCATCCTTAGACTTCTGAAGATCTGGTTCAATAACAACATTGCCACCATGTAAACCAATTGCAGAGAGAACTTTTTCAACCTTTGTTATAGCATATGTTCTAGTTGATAATGGCTTCAGCTTCCATGCAAATCCTATATAGAGATGAACAAGCTTTTCAATTATCCTACAAAGTGCATAAAGTGTACAAATATGGGCATTCACGAAAGGAATGTCCAAGACTGGTCTAAACTGTGGATCCTTATTGTGCCTAGAGGGAGCTCTATTCCAATTGCTTGAGTTTAACTCTACAGTTGGTGACATGTAGTATAAGCAAGGAGATCTCGAGTTGGCTCCCTTTGATACATTATACATACATTTGAGTGTCTTTAGGTCACCAGCTATGTGCCATTCAATCCTGTAGTTCCCAAATCCTTCAACAAATAGCTATTCTCCTGCTTGTTGCCTTTGAATAACATTAGGTATTGATGTTTGATGAACATTAGGTATTGATATTTGATGAAAAACCCAATATAATATATCAAAATTCTCAGTATCTACCTCAAATACTCCTAGCCACCAGATGTTATATTCAGATTGAACACTAAATGATGTTGAGTGATTGCAATGACCTGACGAAAGTGCTCTATTCATCAAGGTGATAGAGATTCTATCCAAATTTTTACATTTCAAAATCTCACTTTCATCAAGTTTAATCACAAATCTAGCCACTCCATGTGCCTCTGCTACTATTGACAAGTCATAAATTTTGATCATTAAGTATTGTAGGGTGGGCAAGTCAAGGAAAATATTATTAAATTCATTGAATGTAACCTCTTTTTTCTTGCCCTTGAAGCTAGCCTTGATATGAAAAGGCTCACCTAGAATCCCCATCACTTTGTTATGAACTCTCTGTCTGATAGTCCTAACCACAAATGGCTTCGGAAGTATGCAATTGTGTACCTGTCCTTGCTTCATATTTGATTGTAAAAGCTGGAAAAGTTGCATATAAGCATCTCGACTGATACCAATACTATCTAGTGTCTTCCATACTAACTCAGAATCCAAAGAATGATCCTTTACAAATGACTCCAAGCATTGTTTCTTTGCCTTTTTAAATTTCTTCTTCTCCAAAATATCCATTGAAACTACAGAAGGAAGAAGATGATAATAAAACTGAGCTGCTTTTAAAGAATCTTTTTCACTTGTATTTGGTTGTAGAAGAGATCTAAGCAAAATTAACATCACAAATCAATGCAAGTAATTTAAATAAAGCCATATTTAAGATTTTTCAAGTCAAAAAAAATATACCTTGCTGCTTGGATTCTTTTACCACAGCCTCCTCCTCCTCGTTTGAGATTCTTAATATTTTTAAGAGCTCTTTGTCGATTTCGAAGGCCTAATAAAGTTTGCTTTCGTTGATAAGCTTTGATATGCTTTTCCAATGAATGAATTTTTTGTTGAGAATCTTCTAGCTTCTGCAACAACTCTATATTGTGTTTCATCAAAAGATGATTCTCTAGTCCAAGGATATCCTTTTCTGCAACAAGGTTAAGTGTATAACCTAAAAATCCATTGTAGCCATCACCAATAAACCTCATTAATGATGAGCTATTATAGAAAAGAGGAGTGTTATTTCTGCTAGGATCTTTGGGATATAGCTTTCTATCTAACAAAAGATCAATATTCTTCTTTCCTTCAAACCTCAATATATGTTTCATAGACTATGTAACTGTGATAGATTTTGTTCTCTTTCTTATTGGTTCATACTCACTATCCAACTCAATATGAAGATGATAGAGAGGTCTTTTATGAGAGCTACATAGATCATTGGATGATTGATCCATAGCTGAGTTACAGAGATCATTGGGTGATTGATCCATAGCTAAGGATATGATTAGAAGCAAGAACGAAAACAAAGAAGAGACTACTAAGGAGGAGAAAAAAAAAAGAGAGAAACGATGGAGGGAGGCAATCAAGTATCCATCGAAATTCAAATTGAATATTACTTTTCACTTTAATGAGGAGAGGTAAGATCTTCATTATGACAACCTTGCCAACTTTATGGCGACCTAGATTTCTAGGTTTGATATGACCACGAGAATATCACGACAATGACTTATTAACGAATTTTGATATTTTAACTTACCAAAATATAAACCTTTTAAAAATTTTATAAAATGATTTTATTTCTTAAATTGTTTTCTCTCTCTAAGATCTCTTACAGGGCATTTTTGAGACCTCAAAACTCCCCTAATGTTTTCATCAAAAGCTGGCCCTTTCTCTCCACCAATGAAAAGCCCAAGGAACGAATGAGAGTTCTTTTTGGCTATCAGCTTTTTGTATCTGCCATCACTATCAGCCATCGCATGTATTTTTCTTGATGAATATAATATATTTTACTTTGTTCTTATAAATAAATATTTATTAAATAAATTTTTGGTTCGTGTAAGTATGTCGATAATGTGTGGTACATGAATGACTCATTCACATACGTTAACATAATCCAATTTAATTATGTCAACGCGTAGTATTACACTTGCGATTGTGCATAAACAATAACATAACTTATATCCGTACGTATTATAACTTTCAATGCGTACGTACGTTAACAAAAAATTAAGAGTCATGTATTTAAAGTACCAAAACAAAAGAACTTTACTCAATTATTTGAATTCAGTTTACATCGCATGAGATATTATGTATATATATATATATATATATATATATATTTCAATGTGATAAAGTATACAAAAATTTTTTACCTTCCAGGATGCTATGGTGCTATAGTACTCATTACAAAATCTTACATCATTAATCTCATAATCTATGGAGGAGTCCCCTTGCCGTATCGAAGTGGAACGATAAAGTTCACGTCTTTATCTGTGATTATGACGCACTTTCCATGGATGGCCACTAGTTGTGTATCATCGAACAAGTCAATGAGAAGCCCCTCTGCAAGCCATTTGCAGGGCTGCCATAGCTGCAATAGTCCATCTTCTTACAGGTGGGCTATCCCCCACTCGCGCCCAAAATCTTCACATGCCTTTCAACTCTCCAAGTCTTACATAACTTCTCAAACAACCTTACGAAAAGATATTTTTAGGATGAGAAGCTCATATCCGTGCTGGATTCTCCTTATCTCCCGAAGGGTGACAGTGACTAGTTTCCATCTCCTCTTCTTTTGTGGTGGTCATTGTGCTCTATGGGAAGCACCTGTTGTTGCTGCACTAGAAGACGCTCCACCTTGTGCTCCAGGTAGCGAGCCTTGGCGTGATGCCTTCCCATGGCCAAAACGGTGACATGCTTGCTTGGTGCGTGTCATGTAAGCTCGAGGAGGGCAAGATGGAGAAGAGATAGAGGCTGAAGGTGTAAGAATGGAGGAAGCAAAGAAAGTAAGATGTGAAAATGAGAAGAAAAATGAACTTTTAACCCGTTTAAATCCCAAAATCGGGTTAATGAAGCTTAATACGCATTGTCCATCATGTGATCGTAAATCCATAACCTTTTATCGAAATATGACGAAACTTCACACGCATACTCGTTAGGTGGCCACAAGCCCAAAAACTTTTTTTGAAAAAAAAAGGCCTACAAATCCCTAGTCCAAAGTTTGGCGTCTGGAGAGTGGCTCCAAATGCCAGACTTCAAACCAGGGATCTACATGTATTCTTTTTTTCAAAAACAATAATTTGGGCTCTTGGCCACCTAATGAGTGCGTGTGTGAAGTTTCATGGCATTCCGATACAATTTAGTATTTTCAAAATTATCCCACACCAAATTTATGGATGGATTGAGAATCAAAAAATCATCATGATTACTGGGCCTTAGAAACTTCACACCACATAGACTATACAAAGGCATCAGGAGTAAAGTCTGCAATAAAAAATTGTAAATTTTTGCATGTTTTTCTTATTAAAATTGACAGTGCTAGCAAAAATTGTAAGTAAGAGTTGAAAATACAACGAAGATGCACAATCAAAGTTGAGAGCGAAGAACAAGAGTAAAATTTAATTCATATTTTAAGGGCACATACAAGAGTTTTGCACTGGGACATAGTCATATGTCCAATGCACGAGGAGAAAAACATAACATTACAAACTATGTTCATTCCATTGGAACGAATGCATCCTTCATTGCTTGAAGATTTCTTACAAGTTGGAAGTCCTTAGGAGTTATAGTAATACGCTTCGCATGTATTGCACAACGCTGAGCATCAATCATCAAGTCTACTAAAAAGGTATATGCAGCACACTGTAGAGCATGAAGACATTCTTTTGTGAAGCGATCATGTCTACCCTGACCTTTTGCCAAAAACCACCTTCTACTTTCTATGCAGTAGAGGTCTTGCACAATCTCGCGAACAAGTCTCGAGAAGCTCACCTTCCGAATGATGAGATCAAAAGAGCCTTGATACCTCTTGATTTCTCTCAGGGCCACTGTACCTGGCTTCCACTTGCGTTTCTTGTGGGGAAGCTGAGGAGAACCCTTGTGAGGATGGCTTGAGAAAGGTAGGTTAGGTATAGAAGGGGCTGCATCTGAGCTAGTAGATGCTCTAAGGGACTGAACACAATATGGGGCTCTGAGTGGAAGCTTATTTGCAACTACCTTAGGCCTAGCCATCTTTCCTGCACAAGAGATGTGAGAACTCAATGAATAAGATAGAAAGTGAAACCCTCTTTTATATAACCCTAAATTGTAAGACTCATTTGATGCCTTGTCGAAGCCTTGTTTCTAGCCACTTGGCACGGCTTTCTTTGGCACTTGAGACTTCATAATGCACTCTTTTAGTAACACGATGTGATTCCATCATGTTTGCAGCCGATTCATCAACACTTTCATTTACTCTCTTTTGCGAGCATTTAGCTTCATCCACTACTATAAGCCTATACCACCAAAATGAGAGAGACAGAAGAAGAAAGGAAAATGAATTAAGAAAGAACGAGAGAGATAGAGAGAGAGAGAGAGAGAGAGAGAGAGAGAGCAATAGCGAGGGAGAGAGGAAAATGAATGAAAAAACACGAGGGGGTAGAGAAAAACAAAGAGAGGGTTTGTTAATTGTGTCCAATGTGAATTTTCCATCCCTTGTGTGTACTAAACTCCGATGCTTCCCTTTTCTGCAAAGTATGGCCCATGTGCCTCAATGATATGCTATAAAGACACATATCACACATGAGCAAAACTATGCTCAATAGTTTATAGAATTCATACAATTTTAACTTAGTACGCACCATGTAATGTGTGATAGAGCTTTTGCCCCACGCTTCCACCATGTTTTCATAGAAGCTATGCACAACATCAATAAATTCTTTCTTATCTTCATTGTTAAACACCAAGGGAGCCGATTTGTTAACACTTATCCAAACCTTAGCTTTGGCCAACCTTATTTTTCCTCTATTACTTCGATCAAGAATGGCAAAATGTAACTTTTTCCACCCATTGTAGTCCTGCGGCCTACGAACCATGACATTCACTTTCTCATTGATGGCAAAAACTTTCTAGTCTTTGCTCTTTTGCCCCATGCTTTCACCATGTTTTCGTAGAAGCTATGCACAACATCGATAAATTCTTTCTTATCTTCATTGTTAAACACCAGCTTGCGAAGTAAGGGAGCCGATTTGTTAAGAATCTTAGCTTTGGCCAACCTTGTTTTTCCTCCATTACTTCGATCAAGAATGGCAAAAATGTAACTTTTTCCACCCATCATAGTCCTATGGCCTACGAACCATGACATTCACTTCCTCATTGATGGGTGCTGAGAGAAACTTCCTAGTCTTTGCTCCTCTAAAGCATGGCTTTTTTGGCAAGTTACTAGATTTTCCTAATCTCTTCTCATCTTTTTCAATCATGACTTGATACTTGTGTAGCCCAATTTCTAATAGCTCTCACTCCACATTCCTACACATTGCAATGGCTTCTTTTTCTGGTTGCATCCTATAAGCAAAGCAAATGTATTCATATACAAGTTTCTCCATGATTCTAACATAAGTATACAATGAACAAATGTGAATACGATCCAATGGAATGTTGAAGATGGGCTTGCAAGTGGGATCTTCTCTATTGCGCGTCGGTGTAGCACTTATCATCCTTTGTCAGATCTTCTTCCTATTCTTTCCTTCCACCCTCTCTGTCAAGTAATATAGGTATGGATTCTTTGTATTTACACCATTGGAGATTCCACATATGCATTTTAAAGTTTTCAAGTCTCCTGCAAGATACCATTTAACCAAGTATTGACCATACCAAGAGCATCTCACCATGTTCCTTATGATCGATGATGCTTGGAATGCTTGTGTGCATAAAGAACATCTGCAACACCTCAAATGTTTCCTTAGGAACTTCAAATGCAGCGAGCCACCACACATGGCGCTCGGATTGAACACTAAAGTTCCCTGGATTGTTCTTGTCAAATTGTAAAGCTCTATTCATCAGAGTTGCACTAACTCTTTCAAGCTTTACTTCTTTGATGACATCACTTTCATCTAATTTTACAACAAACTGCAATTTACCATTGCATTCCTCAACAGACATATTGTAGTACATTACCATTGTCGACTGCACCTTATACAAATCTAAGTAGTAATTGTTGAGTTCGATGAACTTCACCTCATATGCATTTCCTATCCCAACCTTTAGTGTTTCCATGGATTGAATATGCAGGGGATCTCATATCAACTCCAAAACCTTTGTATTAAGTTGCCACTGGGCCTCTATTAACTTTGAAGATTGAGGAAGAGGCATGATTCTATTTCTCTTCAACACACGATCATTCCATCCGTTACACCTTTGAATATCTTTGAGTAAACCATTGTGCTAATACCGGTCATGTCACAAATGGATTGCCCATCCACAACTAGGAACTCATTTGATATATCTTTTAATGTACACTCAATCACATTTTCCTTTCATACCCTTTAACTTAGGATTGCTCAAAGCATTTTCCAATATACTTACCTTCAGCAATCTACTAATACATGATCCAACCTCACCCTCACCTAGGTTCTCATTCTGAGCTATTTTATATGCTTTTATATGTCACTTACAGTTGCCACTATTCACAATTAACTCATTGATTGGCTTCTTTCATTTATGCTCCTGTGTAAGCTTGTTGTTGATCTTTCTCAGGTCATCCAATGATGCCTTTGCCTCCCCATATGAGATACCAATGTCATGGATAGTGTCAATCATTGAAATAATTTGATTGGTTTGTTGAATTATAGTGATGTTCAACTGTACCACTTATCCTATGAGTTGTTGTATATAAAGTTGATGTGCATCAATCATATCATGACAATTTTTAATGGTTGCTTGGCAAGTTGTAAATACTTTGAACGTGTAATCATTGAGCCACCTAGTGTAACTAAGCAATCCATTTTCACCCTCGCACATATACTTCAACAAATTTGTGATTCCTGAGAGAGTTGGAGGTCTATTGTTTAAGAAGTCAATTGGGTAGATTCCCCCATCAACCCATGAGTCCACATGTTTTAATCACATTTGCATGTACCTCTAAAAAACTTGAGGGTTGACAGTAGTATGATGGGTTCTTTTGAGTAATGGGGGCATATTCAATCTCTACCTCAATATGCAACTTCTTTCTTGTATTCATCTTACTATTAATGAAAACGGGGAGCATACTTGGTTGTCACATGAGGTAGAGTGGAGATGCAAAAAGGCACACAAAGATGCCAAAGGAAAGGAGGGTGTAAGTAATTCACTTTGTTAATGAAGGATACATAAACACAGACAAGAAGTTACAATAGAGCCATGAGAGAGTATAGATATGGGGAAAAATAGCTGAGAGGGTAGGGATATCCAAGACTTTTCATATTTTTCTATTTTGGTTTATTTTTTTACCCAAAGCTAGAATATAAAACATCCCCAAAATATCTTGAAAGGAACTTTCAAATTTTCATTTTAATTGTTCTCAAATAAAAAATCAATTATCTTATATCTACTAATCATTTTGCATTGAAAACGAAGCATCACACTCTCGTAACTAACTCCTTTTTTAATATAAAATTCGGTTGAAAAATAATTGTTGAATGAAGAGAGAGAAAGAATCTAAGTATATCTTTGTAGATAATATAAATAAGGCAAAAAGAATATGCAAAAGTGGAGATAAGGATTATTTATCTAAGTATATCTTTGTAGATAATATAAATAAGGCAAAAAGAATTTGCAAAAGTGGAGACAAGGATTATTTTATTATTCTTCTCTTGTATTTTCCTTATTTTAAGAAGGAAAGGAGGGGGGACTAAAAGGCCCACTTATGAGTTCATTTTTTCTCTAATGCTATGACATTGCATTCAAAATTACAACAAGTATAGCTTTATAGGAATATACTCGGCTGCATTTTCCACCATGTGCATGTGGGTTTTTGTATCTTGAGCCCACACTGCTCTATACAAAGAGGCTAAGCTGAGCGTGATTACCAATATCTCAACAAGATTACGCATTAATTGTACCATATGGATTATGGATATGTTTTTTTTTTTAAGGTTTATCAAGTTGCCAATAGATCAGACGTGTGAAATGTTGGCAAATTTACATTGAATAACAAATCAATCCATCCACATTTTGTAATTAACCCACTCATCGGTAATGATTTTATTCACGAAGTCCTATTTCGAGTGCTAAAACTCATTTTAGGGTCATAAGTTTCATCTTAACTCTTCTCCTCCCAAGCAACTATTAAAACATTGTATAATCGACGCATATAACGTGGAGTTGAATGGAGTCACAAGAAAGCAATCCCATGGAGTATCAACAATTTATGTCTCAAATGAGCCAACACACAGTGTATGGGAACGACTTGATGTATTTTCGTTCAACACCTAAGACTCCCCCACATTCCAAGGGGGGGGGGGGGGCATTTCCAAGCCACCCTCCATTGATCACTCCTTGTGATCCTCAATTTGCATCATTCCAATGACCAAGACAATTGGGTGTCGAGGGAAGTATTCTACGCCTAATACCGCATAGTCCCTAGTGTGGCTCCTTGCAAAGGCATCATGTATCACATCCACAAAGTCGCAAGCAATATGTTTTTGCGATGCATCCCAAGACCACATGTGGTGAGATTGAGGTGATTGAAACCCAAGTGTTAACTGTGCCAACAAGCAATGTCCACAACGAGCTTCATCTAAATTTGGCACACCAAAGCCCCCCAAACCAAAGAGGCAATGTCATAGCATTATGGTGGAAAATGCACATGGTGGGAGGATACCTGGACAATACATCTCATTCGCATCCGAGAATCCATAAGTGTGAAGTTTTCTAAACCACCAAGTAAGGAGTGGACATTTGGTCCAAGGTAGCCACACAATTGACATCATTGTTTCTAGAGTTTGATAAAGATGTTGAGGCAAGTAGGAAACCTTAGGGACGTTCAATGGGTAATATAATAAGGACAAGGCCCACATTTCTATATCAAGCATATACAAAAGATCACTTGCCAATGGTATGATCTTATGGATGAATATATATAAAATCATACTAATGTTATCAATGATGCATATGCATCAACCTTGAGTGGATTGTATTCGTCTAAGGACACTACTACAACTATCTCCAATGATCTAAGTGCAAGTACTCAAGAAGACATCATGTCTCCAACAAGCCTCCAAAGGCTGGGCTAGAACAACCAACCACTTAAGGACCATGCCAAAAGGAGGGTAGAAAGATAGATGAGTCTCTCGATGATATGGTGAGCACTGCTCAATTTATGTTGGCCAACCAAAAAGCATACTCAAAAGAAAAAAATTGGTTTGAGTATGGGCTCATTAGCATGGACACTTGCCACTATACTTGGTATGCTAGATTTAATCATAGATCTGAGAAAAGATTGTTCCTAGAGTTACGCTCTCAATTTGTAAACCTGTTTATATAGTCTCATGTATTAAATTTATTTATAGGTTAATTTTCTATTAATTTTTTGCTGCATCATTCCATTAGCAAATGGGCAACAAAAATATAAAGATAATCCCTATCATTGGAGCTGTAATTGTTGTTATTGCAATGTTTGAGTTACTATTAAGTGGAAGTAATAATATTATTTAGAATCCTTAAAGCAAACTTCCACATTATTAAAGAAATTTGATGCTTCTGCAATATGTCCCAAAGATGATGGCAACATGCTTTGTTCTACACAACATATGCATTGCGCACAAAGACAAATTTGATGATACATGGGTACAAAAGCAATGTCAAAGCTTTAGAGAGAGTAATGCACTTCATCAAAACATGGACCAACAAATTAGCTTGAGAAATGGATCAGTAAAGGTTGCTACATTGATCATCATAGATACCATGCAAGCAATTTGAGAACCCAATTAACAAAGCTAACACCAAATTCCAACCAACTCAAAGGATTAGCACAAAGGAACAATGTTGCTCGAACTATGTTTCAAGAGAAAGAATGCTAATGTGAACAATATTTGGAGATTCTAACTTGGCGGAAGAGATCAACCACAAGATGAAGACTTAACTTCCCTTATATCTCCAAGGGATCATACAAGATTCTCAACTATCTTGCCATGTGCTTAAAAACGGGCCATTCAGCTTGAAACTTGCCAAAAATAACAGGCCATTAGGAGTTGCAAATAAGCTCCCTTACCTTAATTTTTCAATCGTTTGCAATTAGGTGTCACATTGAAATTAACATTGTGATCGGCATATTGCTCTCTCTCTCTCTCTCTCCCTCCCTCCCTCCCTCCCTCCCTCCCTCCCTCCCTCGCTCTCTCTCTCTCTCTCTACGTTGAACTTCTACTACGTTTAAGTAGATGCACGTTTATGGTACTGTGTTGTAAAATTCCATGATCTTGTGCATCTATTTCCATCAAATTTCATATAATTGTAATTTGAGCTCACAAAGTGAAATAATTTGTTTGATTCAGGATAAACTTGGCATATGATAAAGAGTCGGCTTTTAAAAAAAGAGCATATATTAGAACTAATTTGATTTAGAGCTGCAACGGCTCGCCCAGCAGACCTCAGTAGTACAAGTACCACCGCTAGCCGACGGATGGCTTATTAGGCTAGAATAGTGCTAGCTCCGGCAGCCATGGCTGCAGAGATTGCATGATAGTCATAACGATAATTATATAGTAGATACGAGAATGAGGAAGACGCCCGCATTCGAAAATCAGCGCATGCGCATCGGCAGGCTGGCTAGAGTTCCTATATCTACTCTACTGTATCCTGCAAAGCAACCGGAAAAGCAAGCGTGAGTCTAGGTAAAACAACATAATAATAGTCATGGATTGAAGAGCCATTCAATGTGAGTGTGCTTATAGTTAGGTTATCTTAGACTTCTTTACAGATAGCCTGCTCGGACAAATGACTTTCGAGAACAGTAAAAATGATCACTGTGCTACTTAGTGACCCACCCAACTAAAGAGCTCCCTTGTTTTTTCCTACAGTGTTCGACATCATGAGCTTAAGCATGGGAGATATCGATACCGGCCCCCTGCCCCCGACAGCCTGCCCACGCCTGGCTAGCTATGCAGTCTCTCCCTTAGCAGAAGCTCATGATACCATGGTTCATCACGTGGAAATTACCATGGGAATTTGTGAAAATATTCTTGCTGTAGTATTATCCCGGGAATCTATCTATATTTTCTTGTGCAACTTAATTATTATGGATTCAATGTCGGGCTTACTTGCTGCAATCCTGGTTGGTGCTGAAGGAGTAGGGGAAGGGAACGCCACAAGCACCAGGGAGACTGGAGACGGAAGAGGAAAGGGGCTTCGCGGATTGGGCCAGGTTCTCCAAGCAAGAGCAGATCTGCTGGCGGGCCTGCGTGGAACTAGCGATGCTGTTCAACTTCTTGACTCCACTGCAGCATGAAGATCCAGAAACTGGCTTTGCCCCACCTTTGGTGAGATAAGAAAGGCAAGACGCCAAGCTAGAAGCCACCTACACAAGAAGTAAAACCCCCTTAGCCAGCAGCACAGGCAAGATCCCAAATAATTAGAATCCACCTACAGGAAACCCCAAGATGAATTTAGCCACAAATTCTTGTTTCTTTCAGACATCTCATAGCCAAATAAGACAACAAGACATACACCAAGTTCATCATTGCAACCCAATTAGTCATTATTAAAGCCTTTCATAATTTCCAGGACAAAGAGACCATATTGCAAGTTCATGGTTGCAACCCAAACAGTCATTCAAGCACTTTCGTGATTTCCATGATTTTTGCAAGGCTCTGAATATTTCAAATACCCCATATAACAGCCCCAAAACAATCCTCCTAGAAGTCCTTCCTAAAGGATTGAAAAAGGGCCTCAGCTCAGTATACCAGAGGGAATCCCAGGAGCGATATGGGAGAAAGGACGATGAGAGCCTCAAGATCAAAAGCATACACAGAACGGAAGGCAAAATGGGCATACCCGCACCAACCCACACACACACACACACATACACACACACCTGACCACAAGAGACAGCTGCTTGAGCAGTGTGTGCATGCATCATAAGGAGCACCAGCAAGGCGCTGCAGGCAAGAGCACGACGGAGCGAGGCATCCATGGCAGCGGGAGGGGGGTCTGAGGGAACTGCTTCTTCTGAGGGTATCTCTCTACGAATCTAGCCCTCTCTCGCTCTCTCTCTCTCTCTCGATGGAACTGATTGCAATAGCAGGATAATCGTTTCCTCCCACAGCCCTCTATGCCTCTTTTTATATGCAGCAAAAGCCCATCACCATGTCTGAGAGATTCCTCTGTGCAATGATCTCCGTAAAATTAAGATGGGGCGAGTTGTCACCAGTCTTCCTTCATGAATGCCACCGTCTTTTTCTTTGTCAGAGATATCAGCGCGCCTTGGACAGACATATGTCACAAACAGGTTACGGCACAAAGAGAGAGAGAGAGAGAGAGAGAGCGCCATGTCTCTTCGAAGTTCGCCTCGCGTGTTGTCGTCGTTGTCGCCGTCGTCGTCGTACTTGCTTTCAGCTGCAGTCGAGATCGTCATGATTACAACTCTATACGCAACCAATATTTAGATGCCACTTGTCACCGACCCACTCGGTTCTGTTGCTATTAGTCAGCCGTGACACCTTTAACCCTACCTCCTTTAACACTGCCACCTACTACCATAGTACTGCCCTTGTACCTAAGCTCTAAAGTCTTTGGCGGTGTGGGACGCGATCCGTGCACTCGGCATCCGCGCTATATGGAAATTCAGGGATAGCAGGATATTCCAATTTCCAGGGATTTAAAAGATCATATCATATATGTTCTGCATGTGGCCAAATGTAAGCAAGAAATCTTTTTTTTTTTTAAAGGAAGCTTTAAGAATGTATTAAATGGAAAATTTACAAGATATGTAGTAGTTCAGGCTCCATTACAGGGGAGCAACCTGGATCAAAAGACCATATCTTTATCATTGAACAAGTCCAAAAAAGCATGATCTAGCTTTTCGTCTATTTTCCTAAACTTGATTCTATTATTGCAGTCCCTAGATAAGGTGTCTTCTCTTCATTCTTCATGAATTTCTGCAGTCTTTTTTTTAATTTCTGCAATCATGGCTGCCACCTCCATCTCCTAAACTTCTTTCTTGATGTCTTCACATTGTTGAATGATCTTCTTTGCCTCATTTTCATCCTGCAAAAGCAAATCAGACTTAAAACCCCAGAGAGGATCAGCATTTCCCCTAACAATAATTCTTTCCAAGTGATCTTCATGGGGTGCCACTTCAAGATTAAAACCTGCAGTAAACAAAATATGTTGGTATTTTGAGAGCAATTAAGAAACAAATGAGGAATAGATTCTACCTGGATACCACACCTTTGGCATATTCCATTTCCTATGCCAACTTTCAGAGCCCTGTCATTGGTCCCATAACATTTTCCTTCCCCTTAAAAATCAATTTCATGTTGTTTGAGGTTAAACAGTTCACCCATCTTTTCCTCTTGAATCCAGTTTTTGTCTTTATAGTCCCATATGTCACCCCAAGTTTTAATCCCCTTTTATATAGTTTATAGGCCAGATTGGCCTCTTGGTCTTCTATTGCACCATGAAAGAAGCTGAACCAGATAGAATCTCTGGAGCTCCAAAGGAGTGTGAGATTGATTTGGGAAGAAGGCCTAAGGAGACCCTTGTATTTGAACCAGGCTTCCCAATTTCCTTTGACTAATTGAGAACAATTTTTTGTTTTTATATTTACAGGGCTTATTGCTACTGTTAGAGGATCAAGTCCCTTCCACCTGGAGCATATTGACACTTGGAAATGTTTGGTTGCGGCAATCTTCCTCCTCTCTGTTCAGGCTTCTTGCAATCCACTTAGCCGCTAGCTTTCAGCCAGGCTATGAAGATTAGGAAGACCAAGCCCTCCCAACTTTTTGGGTGTTGTACATATCTTCCAAGACACTTTAGGTATCTTGAATTTATCCCCATCCCCACTCAAGTTGTTTCATCCCTGTCTTTGAGGGTTTCCAGCATGCAAGAAAATACAAGCACTCTTCCTGCCATATTGAGCTGACAGCCCTTCCATTTCTCAAATTATATTATCTATCACCCAGTCCCACCTTTGCTTCATAGTCACATCAAAGCCCATAGGAATACCTAGCAACCTGAAAACTTACCAGTTTCTATTTCTTTGCAACTAGCTTCTATCAGCCACGTGGGAGAGGGACTTATCAGGGTTTTAATTCCGACCCTGAAGCTCTACAGAAAATTTGTAGGCATTGCCAAAACAGGATCATTGTTGACTGTGATGTTTGCATCATCAGCAAACTGATTAAGTACCGTATCCTTTTTATTTGGAAGTTTGATTCCTTGAATATTCCCTTTATCAACTCCATCTTGTATTAACCACCCCATAGAGTCTGCAGCAGTGGCAAACAGGAGTGGAGCCAGGGGGCAACCTTGCCTAATGGATCTTCTAAGAGGAAAAGAGTCTGTCATTGATTGCAATCCTTGTGGATGCATTGCCAAATAGGGTGCTAACAAATAAACCTCTTACCAAGTCCCATATCCTGAAGGGACTGCAGTATAATCTTATTCCACTATCTTGGAAATGGATTTTTTGGTAAGCAAGAAATCTTGAAAGTGGGGTTTGGAAAAAGAATAGGATGTTCAGAGCCTTTATTGGCCTATGACTTGTCTCTACCATTAGGTGGATTGACATAATTATTTTTTATCTTAATACAAACATGCAATATAAAAACTAAGGTTCAATATACTAAGATAAATTGTAACCGTTTTAAAAAATCCATTTCCAAGATAGTGGAATAAGATTATATTAACTAGCGTTCCGAAACGTGTACGTAATGCTAGGTCACTCCGCAACAACAAAGTTCGCTCAATAATCCATTTTCCATCTTTCTCTCTTCTATTTTCTATCTTTGTTTCTAATTTTTTTATTTTCTCTCTCTCTCTCTCTCTCTCTCTCTCTCTCTCTCCAAATTCCTTATGTCTAATTTTCTCTCTCTCTCTCTCTCTCTCTCTCTCTCTCTCTCTCTCTCTCTCTCTATGCCTCCTATTTTAATTTATTTTTTCTCCTCTCCTGGTTCTCTGTCTCTCCTTTTATTCTCCCCTCTCTCTCCTCTATTTTCCTTCTCTCTCTCTTTTTCTTCTCTCTCTCTCTCCTCTCTTTTCCTTCTCTCTTTCTCCTCTATTTTTAAATCTCTCTTTAAATTTTATATTTCCTCTCTCTATAATTCTCTCTACATATTCCCTCTCTCTACACCATATGTAATTATTCTTTTGGAAACTAGCCATCGGCCATTTGAGGTACATGCTATGATCCAAGTACTGAGATATGCCACCCAAGTACATCAAATGGATGATAGTAGGCTCCCCAAATAGGCATGGGATACTAGCACACGCCTACAGAAAACATGGAAAAGTAAAGTGCTTTAACAGGGTGCTAGATATGCGAAAACAGTTTAAAGGGTAAGGAGTGGATAGATATCTAGATATGGCATCTGAAGTTATATGCATGGACACATTTCAATCAGACCACTTACGAGCGCACCAAGCAAAACATTAAAGCAAGGGAGAAAATTGTAAACTTGCTTATTATAGTATGCATATCTATCCTTCATGTTGGGAATCCTACATGCAAGCAGAGACACACGCGCAGCCATACATAGCCAATCCGCTCTCAGCTGTATTTAGATGGAGTATTGCACGACTTCGAACTTGATCACACACTTTATTAATCGAGAGACGTACATGGAGTGGACATGCAATAGAGACGAGATTATACAAGTTGTGTGGACTATAGAGTGTAGAATCAAAGGAGCACATGATTATGACATGCCTACCATATGCATACATACAGGCTAACTTTGATATCCCTTTACAGGGGCCACTTCACAAGTTTCTGACCACTACTCCTATATTGAAGTTAGGGGCTCTCATCACCCGCATGTTACGCTTTCGGGAGAACCACGCTGTATAGATCGTTCTTTCACTGTAGCTACCCTTTCCTACCACGGGAAAGGAGAATCATTGTATAAGTGGAAAGGTCCCATGGGTCATAATTTGGCCTTCCATAGACGATAATAAACTACTCTACTCTACTCTCTCTCTCTCTCTCCCTCTCTTCTTCTTTCACTTTCTTTCTTCCTCCCAGTCTCTCTTAAAGTATGTAAATTTTATATTTTTACTATATATAATTCTCTCTCTTTATATTTATATTCTCTCTCTTCTTCTCATGTCTCTCTCTCTTCTTTTATTTGTTTTTCTCTCTCTCTCTGCCCCCTTTTCTTCTACTCCCCCTTCTTCTAATTTTTCTTTTTTCCTGCTCTCTCTCTCTCTCTCTCTTTTAAATTTTACCTTTTCTCTCTCTCTCTCTCAAAAAAATTTTAAAAAGACTTTTCTCTTTTCTCTTTTTTCCATCTCTCTTCCTTTTTTCCTATTCATTCTTCTTCCTTTTCTCTCTCTTTCTGTCTCTCTCTTCCTGCTTTTGTTCTTTCCCCCCCTCTCCTCTCTTTTTCTTCTCTCTCCTTTTTTTTCCTTTTTTTCTTCTTCACTCTAATTTCTTTTCTCTTCTAATTTTTTAAGATTTTATTTTCTCTCTCTATAAATCTCTTTGTGTTCAAATTCTCTCTCTTCCTCTTCTTTTCTCTCTCATTTTCTTCTCTTTGTCTCTCTCCCCCCTTTTCTTCCCCTCTCTCATCTCCTTTCCTCTCTTTCTCTCTTAAAATTTATATATTCTCTCTCTATAATTCTCTTTCTCTATGTTCCCCCTCTCTCTCTCCCTCCCTCTCCTCTTCTTTCTATATATATATATATATATCCTTATTTTTCTTTTTCTCTCTCTTTCTCTTTCAAATTTTTTTCTCTGGCTCTCTTTTATCTTTCTCCCCTCTTTGTGTCTTTTTCTCTTTCTTCTTCTTCTCCTTCTATCTCCCTCTTAAAGTGTGAAAAACTATGCCCAAAAACTTTGAATTGAAAAAAACTTGTAAAAATATTTAATTAAAAATTTTAAAATAAAAAGTTTAATCAGAGAGAGAGAGAGAGAGAGAGAAAACCTAGGCCCTACACATGAGAGAGGGGAGAAGAGGGAGAAGAAAAATATTTAATTTAAAAAAGATTATTCTGTTTCCTCTTTCCCCTCCTCCTCGTCTTTTTCTTTTTATCTTTCTTCTTCTTCTCCTCCTCTCTCTCTCGCTCTCTCTCTCTCTCTCTCTCTAAGTGTGTGAAAAACTATGTTCGAAAAACTTTAAATTAAAAAGAACTTTTAAAAATATTTAATTAAAAATTTTAAAGAGAGAGAGAGAGAGAGAGAGAGAGAGAAAGAGAACCTAGGCCCTACACATGAGAGAGAGGTAGGGAGGGGGGAGGAATTTAATTAAAAAAGGGAGGGAAAAAAGAAAGAGAAAGATTATAAGTGAGAGAGAGGGGAGGGGGTTTTTAATTTTAAAAAGGGAGGTGGGAGGGAAAGACTTTTAATGAAAAAAGTAGTTTATTTTTTCTCCTCTCCTCGTTCTCTCTATCTCTCCTTTTATTCTCCCCCTCTCTCCTCCTTTTCCTTATCTCTCTCTCTCTCTCCTCTCTTTTCTTTTTTCTTTTCTTCTTCTCTCTTTTCATTCTCTTTTTTAACTTTTTTATCCTCTCTCTCTCTCTCTCTCTCTCTCTCTCTCGTTCTTTTACTTCTTCTTTCACTTTCTTTTCCACCCTCCCCTTAGTCTCTCTTAAAGTATGTAAAATTTATCTTTTCCCTATGTATAATTCTCTCTCTTTGTATTTATATTCCCTCTCTTCTCTCCTTTCTTCTCTCTATCTCTCTCCCCCCTTTTCTTCTCCCCTCTCTCCTCTCGTTTCCTCTCTTTATCTCTCTCTCTTAAATTTTATATTTTCTCTCTATAATTTTCTTTCAAATTTTGAACTTTACAAAACTTTTAGCCATTAAAATGATAAAACATATTCGAAAATTCCTCCAAAATTATGAGTTCAAGGCTTTTGTATCCGTTATTCGGAATGTATTTTATGAACACTAGTTTAGAGTCATCAGAATTATTATACATTCAGAAAAAAATTTGAAATTGTTAAAAATAAAATTTTGGCCTATCTGAGTTGTCCGCACAAGCTAGTTTTTGCCAACAACTAGTTTTCTAATTTTGGCTAATAAAATAATCCTCATGCCACGTTAAATCCCAAGTGAGTTGTCAAAATTCAAGTGCATAAATTGATGCCAATCGAGATGGCATAGACTTCTTATTTTGGTCTCGGTAACTCTAGATCAATCAATCTCTAAAGGTGGTTGCGAATTCTCGAACAAAAACATCGAAATCATGAAGTAGAGGAGATTCTTGCTTAGCTAAAGGTGTGAACCAATAGAAGGTTATGCCTAAGAGGAGTGTGCCATTAAGTCCCACCTTAGAATCATTAGGAGGATAACACTTAAAGTACATGCGAATGAACAACTATATATATTGCAAAAAAGCTTTGAACTTTGATATGGCCCTATCAAACTTTTTAGGTAGTCCTTGTAGCTTTAAGGAGGATAGCCACAAAATGTCGAAGGTCCTTCTTGATGTACACCTCACTTGAAGTTCTTGAAGTTGATTTTGAAGGTCTTGGATGGCTAGTCCCAAAGCCTAAGGTTTCTTTACTTGTAATTGTGCATTGCTGTCATGAAGTTCTTGAATTTGTTCTTGAATGTTTTGCTCATATTTTGCAAGGTACTGAATGACCCTTTCCATCACCTTATCCATCAAGACTAGGCAAGATCAAAGTATGCAATCTTGCCAAACTATTATGAGGGCGATAAGAACTTGGCAAGCACAAGGATTTGTCGCCTCACAACTTATGAGGAATAAACTTGAAGAAGAAGAAGAAGAAGAAGAACTTGATTCCTTATTATAAATAAGGAGACAATGTACAATGATATATTTCTCAATACAAGATTGGATTCAATGTTGTTCACAATAAGACTATGTTGACAATACAAGTCAAGGTAGGATCTTGATTAAAAACTAGACTGAATACAAGATGACACAACAACTAGAGATAGGAGGCTTAACTAGAAGTGGAGAGGGCTTACCTAGCATGAGCCTTATAACTGGTGTTTGCAAGACTAAACGGTTTGTAGCCCAAAACTTGTATTGATACTAGAGTTAAGGAGCTTAAGGGGAAGCTTTTAGATATGAGATGATAATATACGTTATCGTATGGGTTTTGTACAGGGTTCGTGGAAGTCGCTTGCCACAGGGACGCTTAGCAAGATGGGAGCAAAAAGATTAAGAAGAGTACTCAAGTCAAGATAAATACATGGAGTGAAAGAATGGTTAGGATTCTCATTCGAACAATTTCATGTTTCGGCATGATAAGGAGAAGTGGGAATACAAAGATTTCAATCTTCTCAATATGTTCTCATACATAGATTTCTTGATTGATGCACGCAAGGGATAGAATAGAAGTTCAATGAATCAATTCACAAGAGATTTTCAAAGTTTGATCACAAGAGAGCATAATTTGTCATGAATATGCATAAAAAGAGAAGCTAGTTGAAAGTGTATTTGATAGTGTAGATATGGCACTTCCAAGTAATAAGGTTCCATCACACAAACCATTTAAAGGTTTGATTATTACATGAGGTTTGTCACCCCTTTCCCATGCATCGTGACTAGACAAAATGCTCGTCATCGACTGAACCTTCATGTCTTGTCGGATAGTTGCCATGTATGAGTTTCCGCATGAGATGTCGATTACCTCCAAATCATCCGCTTCAACATCAAATCCTTCCCTTGAGCACTTGAATGCCTTTGGTTCTTTGCCAAGTCTGATTAGGCACTCCGTGTCCTTCTTGTCACTCCACGCACTCTCAAAGAAGGTGATGCCTCAATCATCGTCCTCCAATATGAAGCAGTTGTATTCTTGTTGTGCAGAGAGCTCACTGATATATTCGTAGGATTTAGCCCATGAGATTAGTGCCACATGAAAATCAAAGAAGTTGCATGTTGAATGTTGCTTGATGGCAGCCAAGATGGCAATCACAACTGGAAGGGCAATCAAGTTTTCTTCTTCCTCTCATGCGGCTAAAATCTTCACAGTAGCTACCGGACATCAAGAAACACAAGGTCAATCGTAGCCTCAGGGCCTGTAGCTACGCCAAGCACATCAAAGGCAAGGTCTCAAAGGCCTGCTCCTATGGTGGCCTCTCTTGGAGTGGTCTGTCGTATGGTCCTCTTGTTCTTTCTACTCATGGCCATCGTTATTAGTTGTTCCACCACAAGTTGCAACCCACATTTACTCCTTTTGTCGTCCTTCAAGTGCCCATTGATGGACTCATTGAAATATGATACACTCAACCGTTGTGATAAGTATAAATGTGCTGGGAGGCATAGTCCATGAAGGTGGCACCTTAATCAAGCAACGTCGTCTTTCAATTTGAAGTAGCAATGGGGTAGAAGATGTACGCAATGCTCCCATGTCCCTCGTCGTTCCCCACCCTGCATTTTTATAGCTACTCTTTCTCTTATGCGACTCTCTAACAATTCTAGATTGGAGCTTTTTTCTCCATAAAAGCTTAAGCTTTTAAAAACGTTTTTTGTCACCAACTTACATCATTGCTTGCACCATACGTGCCGCATCTTCAATTGCTCCACCAAATCGGATGACCACAAATCAACCATATGAGGTGGTAACAAATCATATCTAGCCCATAATGCCTTAGGCCCATTATCCAAATCGGACGCCGCCTGCAAGGCCTTCTCACCAAATTGGATGGAGGCTTTTCGATGGATCATGGAGCCACTTTATCGTCGAACGAGGGGGAATTCGTACCGCCTTAGACCAAATCGACCAAACAAAGTGATCAATCAAGGGAAACATCTAAAGCAAATCACTTGTTGTAATTTATTTCCTTAAGGAAAATAAAAAGTAGCCGCTCATCGCCCATATTAGGCCAAAAGGCGTTATCCAAGGCTCTTAGGCCTTAGCCTTTCAAAGGCCTTAGCCTAATTTTCTCATCAGACTCCACATAGGCCCTAGTTCTATTCAACCCATGGGCCATTTTGACCTTGCCTTCAAGCATGTGATCTTGTTCCAAAAGGCCAATTTGTGCCTTTGACCTTGTGTTTGGCTTAAAGGCTGCCTTGGCCTTTGTGACTTGATTGCATGGTCGATAGGTTGGTGTCATTTTGAGATGATGTTGATAAATTGAAGTAGTAATTCTGGCTTGCAAGCTTTTTCAATAACCTCCTAGTTTGCATGGCCATCTTGAGCCTGTGTACTCGGGGGGTCCACTAGGGTTTACCGTATGGTACCACGTGAGTGTAAGGGAGAGGGGTTATTTAAGGGAAGGAATGCACATTTTATAAGGTAAGGTCCCATAAATAGGGGGTAGATAAGGGGTATTTTCATATATTTCTTGTACGCAGGTGGCGTCTCCTTATTACTACTAGTGAATCCCCCGGCCTGTGTAAAACTTTGAAACAAGACCCCACAATAGAGTACGATAATGTCCAATCCCAAACTAATCACAAAGAGGAGTATTTAACTTTAGAGCACAATCAACCTTTGCTAAGAAGACAATGCCACAATGTGTAAAAGGTAGAGGGACAGTGGTCACAGCACGGCAAGTCTCCTCCTTCTCCACAAAGAATGTAAGTGTTAGATGTAGCAATACTCCACTTAAATGTCTATGATATGAGTGGATTACTTTTAGCTTTCATAGATTGCTAAATGTTGAACCAATTTTGCTTATGAAGAGACATATCATCTGCACTAGAAACATCCGAAGAGCAAGTCACATGAGGAAAGTTCAAAGCAAAGGATCAACATTACAATCTTTTCCTCTAGTCCTTGAGTCTTCAAAATGGAAACCTTCATATAAACCTATTTTTCCATGCATTGTGCCCTATTAAGAATATGCTTTGGAAGAGAATTTCACGTCCAATAATTCATGCGGTTTGCAAATTAAAATCCATACTATGCAATCAATTGAGCGATGCTTCCACAAAAAATTATGAATGCATTGAAGAATTTGTACCTAGCCTAACTACAGGTCCACGTGCATCATGCAAATACAAACAAAGAGACATATACAATGGAAAATAAATTCCTAATGACGCTGACTAATGTGATCAATTTCTTAGCGAAAAACTTCGCCCTCATATTTGTAGTGGTGGACACACAGCATCACTACAACATGCTCAGAGAGAGAGAGAGAGAGAGAGAGAGAGAGAGAGAGAGAGAGAGAGAGAGAGAGAGAGAGAGAGAGAGAGAGAGCCGTTCTCTTCTCTTATTGTGTTGTCGTTGTCCTTGCATTCATCTATAATCGAAATTGTCATCACATATAACTATACGCATAACGAATAATAAGTTACCACTTGTTGCCAACCCCCTCCCTTCTCTTATTAACACACACCCATGACCCAATGACCTAACCCTCCCTCCTTTAACACTAAACCCCAAGGACTAAGCCAATGTTCGCTAAAAACTAAGATGTAATCTAAGATAAATTCTAAAAGTTTTAAAACCCCCTTCAAAATTTACCCAAGAATGTTTAAACCTTCGAACTTTACAAAGCTTTTAATTATAAAAATCATATAACATATTCAAAAATCCCTCTAGAAAATGAGTAAACATATTCAAAAGATCCATCCAAAATTTTGAGTTAAAGATTTTTGCATATGCTATTAGAAATGTATTTGGTGAACACTAGTATTAGAGTTACCAACCTTGTTACACTTCCAAAAAGAAATTGAAATTGTTAGAAACAAATGTTTGGCCTACTTAAGGACTTGTTATTAGCATAAGATGGTTTTTGCCAACTTGTTTTCATATATTCCAATAAAAATAAGAAACTAGTGAGGGCACATGGACCCATTTCCAATTCTTAAGAAAAAACCAGCTTGTTTCCACTTAGAAATATATATTGGAATGGTTTATTGGAAGTAGAACCAATCAACAGTGGATAAACATAGTTTACTTTCTTCAAGAGGATGACTAAATTTGACAAGTATATCTTTATGACGCCATGGGGTCTTAGCCAATATACATTGTTTTATAAATTTAAAATGTTATAATTGATGAAAACACTTTTTTTTGGAAGCAAAGCTATATGTAAAAACAAGATAATGGAAAGTTAAGCTTGTTTTGAAAGCTCAAGTCAACATGAAAAACACCCTAAGGAAGACCCTTTAGCTTTTGATATAGGGGGGAGCCTAATTGTCTTCTTATTGAACTTGTTTTCCCTTTTCAAGGAAATGTTCACTATATTAATGTAGGTTAATGAAAACCTACATTAACCTACATTAATATAGTGAACGTTTCCTTGGAAGCTCTTCATATGCTACACAAATTTTCTTTAAGTCGATCAACCATAGTAGCTCCAAAAAGAAAAAGTATGGTAGCTTGACAACCTAATCATGTACACATGGAATAGTAAGTTGACATTGCAATTATAATTGCTCCAGCAATGGTTTCTTTGAAAAACAATGTTGCTCAAACTTTGAGGCAAAGTGTAATTAGACCATCTTTACCATTGGTAGTGTAGAAAGAACGAATAGTTTGTGAGAGGATGCTCCAACTTCACCCTAGTTTGGGAATAAATATGCCCATCATCAATCTTTGACCACAATTCATGTTTTGAAACTCATTTAGGTGTCATGTTAGCAATAATTTTTTTTCTCTCTCTTTCAAACATACTATTCTCTATTTGGATGACTCTCAAGGTAATTCTTAAGTGATTACACACTGTCAATACACCCACCAACCCTCCTTCAAAACAAGTAGGTGAACGGGGTGCTTTAGTTTACACACCAAAAGTATCCTTTTTTTGACAACGAGGGTGTTTTGGCCTAGTGTTTGGGGCCCTCTTCTATCACCGTGCTAGTGAGAGTTCAAGTTTCATTGAATGCATGACTCACTTTTTAAATGTGGGTTATGGTTTTCCACCTTGAATAGGGACTTGGGCGAGGGATGATGCCTTCCCTAAATTTTTTTCTATCCAAAAAGTGCAAGATGAATCATTGATCGCCACATCGCTACAATCCTCTTCTTTTTTCTTCCATGATGTAGATAGGCTCCGTGTATGATCTCTCTCTCTCTCTCTCTCTCTCTCTCTCTCTCTCTCTCTCTCTCTCTCCTTGTAAGTGCTTCATTTTCTTTAATAAATGTTCCTTTTACAATCCTTGTGTGTGAAATACAAGGATTATTACACAACATCTTCTTTTAGAACCAACAAGGCTACTGTCATCCTTATAATGGCTTTCTCACTTCAAAATAAATGATTCATTTGCAAGTAAAGTAATATTGCAATAGCCCCTTGTCGATTACAACTATTACAAATACACAAAGTAATCTAATTTCAATCTAATAAAGAACAAAGAAATGATTCCTTTGGGAGTAACATAATATTGCAATAGCACCTTGTCGATTACAACTATTACAAATACACAAAGTAATCCAATTTCAATCTAATAAAGAACAAACAAAAACATTATGCCTACATTTTACACAATTGAAACAGAATATATGGATAAGATAAGATAGTGAAATACTTATAATGTTCGTTCATATTAGTGAAATACTTATAATGTTCGTGCATATCCACATCCACATGCATACACACAAACAAAAATCTTATAGTTAACATGGTGCTATAGATTATTATGCAAAGCTCACTAAGAGCATGGAGCCTAAGGGTGGTGATGTCACAACTTATTGTATACGAAGTGCTCATGAGACTTTAGACAATGACACATTCTACTCTAGAGGTATTCACTTTTCCCACAACTTTTGTTAGAATAGAGAAATTCTTATGCATCTTATGCATGGCCGTATCCTAAAGTCACATTCACTTCAATTTTACCTTTTAAGGACATGAGCACTTTACATTGATATACATGGATGTGTTTTAACCTTTTCACGAACATATGCTAATGTTACATTCACTTGACTTTTACTTTTGAAGGACATGAGATCTTGTACATTGATGTCTATGGATCTATTGTAGGAAGAATGCAATATATATACTTGTTGTAGGCTTTCATTCAGCTTCTATGGAAAGGCATAAGAGAGAAAAAAGCATCAACAACTACACCATTTCTTAAAGCTATGGCATTGGTAGTAAATCAACTACAATGACTGTCAAAAATAGTAGCCTAATCAATTACAATCAGTGTAAAAAATAGTAGTTAATCAACTATAATAATTATAAAAAATATTAGTTTGCTAAAATTGTAGTTATAAAAAATAAACTACTTAAGTCCAAAAGGGTTAAAGAATTTGCTAAAGATACTAGGAGTTACTAAAGGAACCATTTCCATAAGCCACCCACACACACTTTGTGTGTGTGTGTGTGTGTGTGTGTGTGTGTGTGTGTGTGTGTGTGTGTAACCTCAAATTCTCTCTAGCTATATCCTTAGTCGGTTTTAAATCTCTTGATTGGTTCAAAACATTTTAGACTTAGTTTTAAAAATTCCCACATATATGAAGAATAATTCAAGCATCAAGCTCATGACCATGCAAATTTTATAAACTTGTGGGTAAAACTAAATGTCCAACAAACTTGTGTGTATTAAAATATCCATAGTCTTGTGTGCATTAAAATGTCCCATAATGCTAAATAGAAGAATCTCATGCATACATTCTAAAATCCCATGGGCAAGCCACGAAGGCCTAGTCTAAAAGACTACGGATTATAAGTGGACAAAGGAGGGACAAAAAGGGCTAAAGGTCAGTGATAAAAAGAAAATCTATGTATGTATTGCATAAAATTGAATAGAAAGCTTATTCTCGTATATGGAAACTTGAGTTATTGTGCTTCTATCTTCTTTTCTTCTTGCTTCCCCCATAGTCAAAGCTTGTGAGAGTGAAAAGAGTGAATGAGTGTGTGAAAAAGAGCTTGGAAGAGGTTTTCTCTCTCCATGTTCTTGCTTCCTATCTCATCTACCTTCCTCCCACACCCATGTGGTGAGCTTGAGGCAACCATAGACATGACTTGAAAGAGACAGGAAGAGGGAGAGAGAGGGGGGGGGAGTGAGGGAGGGAGTGAGTGAGTGAGTAAGCTTGGGAGAAGCTTCCCTTCTCTTCTTGATTCTGTTCTTCTTCTTCTTCTCTCTATGCTAAACATGGTATTCCCATGGTGGATGGAGTGGACGAGATGTCTTCAAGAATATCAAGAAAGCATCACTTGGATTTGGAGGCCATCAGAGCTCCTCTTGGAAGATCAGACAATAACGGAGGGATAGAATATGGTGAGCCCACTACAAACATTCTTGAGCATGATTTTTTCTTTCTTACATTCATGGAAATAAGTGGAGAGTCTATGGTCAATTCAGAGCTTGAGAATGAGTGAGCTATATCAGAGGTAGCTTTAGCTATAGAGAGTGGAAGTTTGAAAGAATAAGCTGTTAGGGGTAAAGGCACCTTTGCCTAGCTACCCGTGCATTACTACATTGACAGTACCCACGTGCCTACACACTGCAAGTGGGGGGTGCCCATCACTCTCACTTCATTCTTTATTCTTTCAGTGACATTTGAATAAAGGGAAAGCCGGTCACACATTGTGAGTGTTGGAGTTTCCACGTTTGGAGTCTCTCTCTCTCTCTCTCTCTCTCTCTCTCTCTCTCTCTCTCTCTCTCTCTCTCTCTCTCTCTCTCTCTCTCTCTCTCTCTCTCTCTCTCTCTCTCTCTCTTTCTCCTGCTTCTTCCACCGTAGCTCTTGCTCCCGCGCTCATGCTTCCACTTCAGGGCATCTCACCTCCCTTCAAGTGGTATCAAAGCCTTATTCTTTGCGATCTTGATCTTGGTCTGGCACACTCTTAGCTTCCATTAAAATACCTACATTAGTCATCTCTTTGTTGGTAACTATAGCCACTCCGTTCAAGCTTCCTATTGGTTGCATTCTTCGTTGGTACTCTTTGAGCCTTCTTGAGCAAGTTGGAGCAGTCCCCCCATAGCCCTCACCCTACTGGTGGAGCATCACATTGTGTGGAATAGATCCTTTTTTTAGCAACAGCTCACATTTTTTATCTCCTCCAGCATATCTTGTTCATTGGGTAGCTATACAAGCACTTATACACTTGGTTTTTATGCTTGGCATTGATCCTTCTGCTCTTGGCATTCGATTTGAGCATTAAGTTTCAACATATTGTTATAAGATAGGATAGCACTTATCTTTGATGTCTACACTCATTTCCATTGGTTGGATGATGCCCAGTTATGCTCAATTGATAGTTATATATTCGGGGATGCAATGTGATTGCTTAGAGTTGATTTTGGACTAATTTAACCACTTCATTTGCTCTATTTTAGCTAAGGTTTGCTAGCTGGAAATACAGGATAGCACCCTGTTTGATGCTTCTATGGTCAGCTTTGTTGGTTTTATGATGCCTGAGTTATACTGGGGTGATATCTACATGTATGAGAATGCTATGTCCGTGTTAAAGGTTGGATTTGGAGCTGATTTTGGTATTGAAATAACTTGGTTTGATAGTATATTCATTGATGTATATAGCAGGGATAAACCTGGTGCACAAATCGGATGCTGTATGTGTACGTAGTGAGCATCGGAAGGTCCCCAAGAACAAAGAACTCTACTTTTTGCTCAAAATCCAAGAGAATAGACTTGCACGACATGAATCAAAAATACTAATTGGGTACAATCTCCCCCATGCCTTGTGTGAGCGCTCCACAAAGCATGTATTTAATATTTTATTCATCTCCAAGCTCAAAAATAGCCCAAATTTACAATTAGCATGCTTTAGCTTTTGTGTTTACTTTTGTCCAAATAAAGAATAAAGCGGTTGGGTGTTCCAAGAGTTGGGTCATGCCCAAATACAATGACCAATAATGAATATTAAAATCGTGTGTCCATGCGCATACGAAATAATAAATATATGTCAAGTGCTTCAATAAATAAGCGCGTCAAAATAAATATTGGCACCACGCCTAAGACGCGCACCCATCAAAAATGATAATTTCTTCTAAATAACTTGAATACACGCTATCACCCAGTGCTTTCCAATGCCATCATCGCTTGCTCTATACATCAAAAAAACTGAAGCATTCACAATTGTTAGAAAATAATAAAATTAAATCGACAAAAGTGAATACCTAGTAGTCTTCAGCTACAAAATAAATAAATAGGTTGGAACTCTGTCCTAACCTTAATTTAATACAAAATAAATAAATAGGTTGGAACTCTGTCCTAACCTTAATTTAATACGAGTGCACACTCTAGACTCATAAACATCCATTAATTTAAATATGTATTTTGCGGAATCACCCGCTATGGAATCACCCACTTGCACATTAAATTAACGTGACGCCCGAAAAGGACAGGTGCTCCCATCAACTTTTCACACAAGGAATCCACCTTGTATACGAGCCCCAGTAAATAAATATAATTTTACGGAATCCACTACAAAACCTCACGGAATCCACCATGGAATATGCCTCCTGGCATCATACCCCCGAGGTGGGATAGCAATTGACCTCAATTGCTAGTAGCTCAATGTGGAGCAAGCAGTGAGGAGTAAGCACTTAGGTCACAAGCATGCATCCATTGGGCCTCTTCAACAAGATGATTTTTAAATTTCATCAAATATCTAGATTATCTAGGGCCAGTTCTAGTGGTCATAAAGTCGGTATCTAAAATAGTCTCAGGTTCAAGGATTTCAGTTTCTTCTTCTAACAAAGGAGGATTTTCATAGACAGGGTGGATATGTAATTGGCCTTTGAAAGGTCGTAACAAACTGATGTAAAAAGTGTTGTGGATTTTCCACTATTGGGATAGTTCTAATTTGAAGGCATTGTTATTGATTTTGTGAATGATTTTGAAAGGTCTATAAAATCTAGGAGCTAACTTTACAACAGGGTGTTTCTCAACACTTTATAGTCTTCGCTTTTCAATTCGTAACCAAACATAATCATCAACTATGAGATTCATAGCTTTTCTTTTCTTATTTGCTTGTTTAGTATATGATTGCTGGGCTTTCGCAATCATATCTTTAACTTCATAAAAAATAGTAGCATACATATTGGCAATATCATCAGCAGCTTTAACTTTGTTTGACAATAAAGTAATAGGTGTAGGCAATCTATATCCATAAATGATTTCAAAATGTGATTTTCATGTAGCTATATGTGGAGTGTTATTGTATGCAAACTAAAGGAAATGCAAGTATGTATCCCATGTTTGTGGTTTTGAAATTGTGTATGCATGTAAAAGATCCAAGATTGTATTGTTTATAGCTTCTATTTGTCCATTTGTTTCAGGATGAAATGTAGATGAAAAATCAATCTTTGTTCCTAAGTTTGCAAACAAAGTAGTCCAAAAATTATTGCAGAATCTAAAATCACAATCAGAAATAAAAACTTTTGGTAAATCATGGTTAGTGAAAACAGTTTTCGGAAACAATTGAGCAATTTGAGATGTAGTTAATGTTTTCTTGCATGGAATGAAATCTGCATGTTTGCTAAACCGATCTACAATAGTCCAAATCATATCATGATTAGCTTGAGTGTTAGGCAAACCAGTGAAAAAATCCATTGAAATATGTTCCCATGGTCTTTCAAAAATTGATAAAGGCATTAACAAACCATACTGCTTACCATGGTCTCACTTAACCCTTTGACAAATTAAACACTTAGATACAAAGTTAGAAACATCAGATTCCATCTGTGGTTAGTAAAAATCTTCAATCAATGTACGTAAAGTGGAAATAATACCTTTATGGCCTTGATATTTGAGACAATGAGTTTCGTGCAATATAAATGATCTAAATGGAACAATTACACATAACCTTTTCTCATAAAACATAAATCCATCAGCATAAGAAAATGAATCAATTGAAATCCAATTATTGACAATTAATTTATTCCAATCAGCTTGAAAACTGGGAACTTGATCATAGATATCTTTCATAGGGATAAGGGAATCAAAAGAGATCACAGAGATATTATGAATAGTTGGTCTTCTACTCAAGGCATCGGCAACAACATTTTCTTTTCCGGGTTGATATTGGATAAGTGGATGAAAACTTTGAATAAAAGCAACCCATTTAATGTACCGATCATAGATTTGTGGTTGAATAAGGAGATGTTTGATACTTTGTTGGTCAGTTTTAATCATGAATTCAGATCCCATTAAATAGTGTTTCTATTGACGTAAATCTTGTACTACAACTAGCAATTCCTTATCATAGGTAGAATATTTAAGTTCAGAGGGTTTAAGCTTGCAGCTAGAGTAGGGTATGGGATGGGAATCTTGCATAAGGACAACTCCTATTCCCGATCCACTAGCGTTAGTGACTACTAGAAAAATGATCTATTAAAGTCAGGGAGTTGCAAAATATAGAAGCATGGATTAAAGCATGTTTCAGCAAATCAAAGACTTTTGCTGATTTTCAGACCAATGATACACAATACCTTTATTTAATAATTTTATCTAAGGTAATGCAAGCAATGAAAAATTTCTCACAAATTTTCTGTAAAAGCTAGCAAGACCTAAGAAAGAATGTAATTCATGCACATTTTTAGGTATCAACAAATTCAAAATTGCTTCTATCTTTTTAGGGTTAACTTTAATACCTTCATATGAAACAATATGTCCTATAAGTACTCAATTTGGGTTTAAAAATATTCACTCTTTTCATGGTTTGTATATAATTGATTCTCTTTCAATAATTTGAAAACCAAAGATAAATATTCATAGTGCTCGTTCTCATTCTTACTGAAAACCGATATGTCATCAATGAAAACAATGACACAATGCTGATGCTTCAAAAATATGTGATTCATCATAGGACTAAATGTGGCTGGTGCATTAGTTAAACCAAAAGGCATAACAAGGAATTCATAATGTCCAAATTGAGTTCTAAATGCAATTTTGAAAATGTCAAATGTGTCCAGTCATACTTGATGGTATCCAGATTTAAGATCTATTTTGCTAAATATCGCAGCCCCTTGTAGTTTATCCATGAGGTCGTTTACCCTAGGGATTGGATATCTATTCTTGACAGTGATTTTATTTAGGGCACAATCATCAATGCACATCCTATAGGTGTTGTTTTTCTTTTTAATTAATGGGACAAGTGCACCAAATGGAGAACTACTGGGCCTAACGAGTCCTTGGGTTAACAATTCTTCAACTTGAGTTTGAATTTCTTTCTGTTCAATTTGATTATGTCCATAAGGTGCTTTACATGGTGGTTGAGAACTTGGAATTAAGTCTAATTTATGATCTTTAGGACGTGTGGGTGGTAAACCACGTGGTAAGTCAGCAGCAAAACAATCTTTAAATTGTGAAAGAAATTGTGTGTGCCTAGGATGCATCTTATTTTCCTTAACTTCAATTTCATTCACCCAAATTAGGATTTGCTACCTTTTCTTAATGCACGTTTAGCCTGTGTATGACTAAGCAATGGAAAATTATCAAAAGTGTGTATACCATGCAATGTGATTTGTTTCTCATGAGAATGAATCTTCATTGAATGCGTGGAATAATCTATATGAGGATTATGCTGATGACACCAAGGCATTCCTAAGATAATGTCACTAGATTGCAAAGGTACAACTAAGAAATTTCTACATTCAACATAATCACCACTTTTAATTTCTAAGTCATGCACTTCTTGTGTTCCATTGTATCTAGTGTCTAAGAATGCACCCTTGATGCGATAATGAGTAGAAATAGTATATAAATTCAATTCTTTGACCAATTTTCATAAATAAAATCGTGTGTACTCCCATCATCATGTAAAACAGTCTTTTCTTTACTATACACAAGACATTTCATCGTTAATAAAGAATGGGGATTTAGTATACTTGGTAAAGTATCTGAAGTAGTGCCGTTATCGTCATCATCTTCTGTGAAATCTGGCATTTCTTCATGGTCTTCATCTTTAGTCGCTCCCAAGTACTTGATGTGAATAGTTGGCTTTTTGGATTGACAATTCACTGCCACTAGATGTCCACGTTGATGATATTTATAACAGACTATGGATTTGGCTTTAGAAACATTATTGGTAATAGCTGGAAGTTTAGGAATGTTGGGATTTGGCTGAAGAGATGGCTTAGGATTTGAAATTCAATTTGATGGTAAAGTAGGGGGTCATGTCCAAGATTTTCAGAATGAAGATGGAACAAAGCAGTTTTGATTGAATCTTCGAAAGTTAGAATTGAATTGCTTTGCACCGAAATTACCATTGTTTGAGAATTGTTGTGGTCGCTTCTTCTATTCTCGAATTTTATCTTCAGCATTATGGGCCAAGGAAATCGCATCCTCGAGAGTCCTTGACTTGAACATGTTCACTTTCCCATAAAAGTGACCAAGCAAACCAAACATAAACTTGAGCTTATGGGTCGCCTCAGTTACATCTTCGAGCATTCAAAGTTGCAATAAAGCATTTAAAAAATGCTCGGTATATTGTGAAATAGGCTCGCGATCTCTTTGTTGCAGAAGATCCCACTGTTTGATTGCTTTTTCGTGGAATTGGGGTGGAAGAAAATTCTACAAAAATTTCTTTTGGAAAGTCTTCCAAGTAGTAGAAAAATCAATGCTTTTGTGGACAACAGTTCACCATAGGGATGCTTTGTCCTCTAAATGATTAGTAACATACTTAATTTTATCTTTTTCAGCATACTATTCTTCATGGAAATAATCATCAAAGTAATTGATAAAAGCAAGAACAATCTTTCCATCGCGTAACCCATTGAAAGTATGAAATTTGAAATTTCTTTTACTTAGCTTGGCTTCTTTCCGAATAAATTGTGCTTCAAGTGTTGCATCGATCGTACATCGTATAATATCTTCGAGTTGCGGTCCATCTTGATCGGCAGTAGATCATTGAAGACTGGCCAATTGAGCTTGCAAAGTTTGACGTGCTCTTCGTTCCTCTTGAAGCTGCATCATAATGAGGTCCAGTTTTTGTTCCATCATTGGTTTAGGTAAATCACCTTTGGCCATAAAATCTTCCATATTTTGATTAGTCATTCTGCAAAATTTCAAACCTCACACACTCAAAATCTTGTTAGTGGAAATATCATAGCTCAAGGTCAGGTTTACAAGGCTTGTTTTTTTTTTAGTGGATTTTTAGCAATCTTTTTTCTCCGTAGTTATGAAAATTGATGTCGACCTCCTTCCAAGTGGATACGTCTTTCGTATAGTCTAAGTGTGTTTCTCTGATTGCTGGAATTCGTCTATGTCACAACGCAGGTGTGAACAGGGGTTAGCAGGGAGGTTGAAACGAATTCGATTTAGACTATGTGAATGCCTGCTAAGAGAAGATTGAAATTTGAAGGTTTGAAACCTTAGTACCTTAGAAAGGAGTTCAGCTTTAATTAAAAAGATTTAATCAATCATTTATTTTTGAACAGGACAAGAGTATGTCATCGACGGATTCGGCGGTCAGTACATGCTATCACCGTAGTCAATATATTTATGGAGCTGAGCTTTCTTTTAAGTTTTTAAAGCTTAATGGATTTTAAACTTAATGAAGCTTCTTCTTTTTTTCTGCTAACTGAGAAAAAAAAAAGTGTTGATAAGGGAGCTTCCCAAGTGGTCCTCCGCCAGTAGAGGTTGGTCCTTCACGATCCAACTGCGTAGCAGAAGATTCTTCACTGCCAGGAATGCGCTAGTATTGACGAATTGTCGCGAGACTGATTGTAGGGCTCAATCATTCTAGGAGCTTTGCCTTCGCGCGAGATGGTAAGCGATTGGAACCCCTCAATCTCATCTTCGCTTTGATACCACTGATGCACAAATCGGATGCTGTATGCATATGTAGCGAGTGACGGAAGGTCCCCAAGAACAAAGAACTCTACTTTTTGCTCAAAATCCAAGAGAGTAGACTTGCACGACATGAAGCAAAAAGACTAATTGGGTACAATCTCCCCCCATGCCTTGTGTGACTGCTCCACAAAGTATGTATTTAATATTTTATTCATCTCCAAGCTCAAAAATAGCTCAAATTTACAATTAGCATGCTTTAGCTTTTGTGTTTGCTTTTGTTTAAATAAAGAATAAAGTGGTTTGGCGCCCTAAGAGTCAGGCTGTACCCAAAGACAATGACCAATAATGAATATTTAAATCGTGCGCCCATGTGCATACAAAATAATAAATATATGTCAAGCACCTCAATAAATAAGTGTCTCAAAATAAATATTGGTGCCACGCCTAAGACGCGCACCCATAAAAAATGATAATTTTTTCTAAATAACTTGAATACACGCTATCACTCGGTGCTTCCCAGTGCCACCGTCACCTACTCTACACATCAATTCAAGCATTCACAATTGTTAGAAAATAATAAAATTAAACTGAAAAAAGTAAACACTTAGCAGTCTTCATCTACAAAATAAATAAATAGGTTGGAAATCTGTCCTAACCTTAATTTAATACGAGTACGCACTCTAAACTCATAAACGTCCATTAATTTAAATATGTATTTTGCGGAATCACCCACTTGCACATTAAATTAACGTGACGCCCGAAAAGGACAAGCGTCCCCATTAACTTTTCGCACAAGGAATCCATCTTGTGTACGAGCCCCGGAAAATAAATATAATTTTACAGAATCCACTACAAAACCTCACGGAACCCACCGTGGAATATGCCTCCTGGCATCATAACCTCTTTTAATAGGGATTTCATATGCATATTGCTCCTCCTAGCTATGATTTGGGTGTTCTATATGCACTGTGATGTGTACCATTGATGCTAGTACACTTGTATATCATATGCCCATGATTTAAGGTGGCTTTAAGCTTGATTTGAGGATTGATTTACTCAAATTTGACAGTGAATTTGCTACTATGATAACCGGGACTAAAGCCTATTTGGTCAGTGGATGCTCTACCTATTACAGGTGCTTCTCGGGTGATTCACATATATATGGAGGTTAAAAAATGCTTTGTTTTGGTTCTGGAATGCTTTTGAGCAGTGATTAAGGTCTATTTTGGTCTATACTAACTGGCATTGGACTACATTTTGCATTTATTCCTATTGTCTATGTTTGACATCTAGGATTCATGTTTTGATGCTTATGTCAAAATTGGGTGCTACTTGGAATGTCTATATCTAACCAACATTTGGAGCTTCATCTATGATTGCATTTGAGTATTTTGGAGATCTTGGATACTCAATTTGGTTGTTAGCTACTCGACTTTGGAAGCTTTAGTGCTTTATGATTTATAGGCTACTTGAGCTACTTTGGGATTTATGCTTCATATGTATCCTACTTGGACGTCGGATGTCTGATGATATGTACTTGATGTATTTGAGCAATGCTTGCTCCGTCTGCATCTAACTCTCCTTGCAGTGGGAGATTATACCCTATTTAGATATACATAGAGCTTTGACTTTGTAGTTAGAGCTTAAGATGGTGGGACATTGACATGCATCTACTCTCTCTGTGCTCCATGTATGCAATTCATGCTTAGTAGGTTGATCTGACACTACTCTTGGGTAGCCACCTATCTTTCTCATGGTGTTCTCAATTATGTATGCATCTTGATGTTGGGGATAAAGGTGCCTTCGCCTAGCCGCCCATGTATTACTACACTGATAGTCACTGCCACTACACACTGCAGGTGGCAGGCGCCCGTCACCGTCACTTTATTCTTTATTCTTTTAGTGACAGTTTGAGTAAAGGAAGGCCCGGTCACACATTGTGATGTTTGGAGTTTCCATTTCTTGTCTCTCTCTTTCTTGCTCTTGCTCTCCCGCCATAGCTCTCGGGTGCAAGATTCGATCATTCTCACCTTTCAACTGGTATCAGAGCACAGCTTCTCGACTCTTGAGCTTGGCTCGTGGCATTCTCAACTCCCCACTGACTCCCCACTTGCATTGGGTCTCCTTTCCTGCAGCCATAGTTCATTCTCTTGAGCTCTCGTCACTCCCCGGCTTTTCGAGCTTCTTCTCGGCCTATTGAGGCACCATTAGGGCATTGACATTGAGGTATTGCTTCATTATTTCAGAGTTTTACTTCAGTCCACATATCTAGGTAAACAAGGTTTTCACAGGTTGTGGGCAGCCATAGCTCACACCTCTTGGAGCTTCCTTCACCTGGATCTTGCTTCCAGCCTATCAAGGCTTGTTGAGGCTTGGTGTAGGCCTTCTTTGGCCCCCATTTGTGCCCCCTTTGGGCCTCATTTTTGACATGTGGGACAGTAGACTCCCCCAGTCAGCTCACATTTTTTTTGCGCATGTTTCAAAATCTGGCCCAAAAATCACTTTTTTTGTCATATCTCCGGCATTCGAAACCCGATTCAGGCAAGGTAGGAGTCTAAGTTGGGGTTTTGACACGCTCTGGACACAATGGTAATGTTGGATTTGCTAAATTCTGATGACAAAATATTTTGCAATAGATTTCAGGTCTGAGACAGCATGTATTTGTATGCCTATGGCTTATGTGATGCTTCTACTGATGTCTATTGATACCGAATCACTTGTGGATGTTATGTCTCTTATGTGAGATGCATTTGAAGCTGATTTAGCTCAGCCATTGATTTTTTTGAACAATCCCAGATGTCCAAAACAGAGCAGCCACCTGTTACTTTAATTTTATGCTTACAGGCCTTGGCATTTGATGCGCGATTATGCCCGGTTGGTGCCTATACATATGGGAATATATGCCTATGGATTTGAGCTTGGATTGCGCACTGATTTTCTCAGTTTACAGAGGTTATATGTTGCTGGAAACTTCAGGGCTGAAGCTATTTATGCTACAGTTGGGTTATGCCTATTGGTCACGGGGTGCTCTCGACTACTCGGTGTGATGTCATGATGTATTTGGACTATGCCACATGTCTTGTTTATACTCCAAAATGCTTTTGAGTTGAGATTAGAGCTCGATTTGGGTTTGAATGTCACTTCTTTGCGTTGGCATTTCATCTATGACATGGTTTATGCCTAGGCTACCCAGTACGGGTTATGATGTCTTGGTGAATGCTTTATGCTTTGGCTATGGATGGCAGTTGTTTGAGCTCATCTTGACATTCATTTGAGTATTCCCTTGAGCAGTTGGATTTTTCCATTACAACTTGGCTTTTTCCATTACAACCTTGGATGCTATTGAGGCATTGTCTTGGTTACTTGTCTTTGGTACTTTGACTTGGTTTACTTGAGCTGTTGAGCTCATTTATCAGCCTTTTTGTGCCAGTGGGAGCATCTTGTATGCTTGACTGACATTGAGCAGGAGGTTTATGCTATTTGAGCATTTTGCAGATACTTGAGACTTTGGGATCTCTTACACTTACATGTTGCATGGTTCATGCACTGATATCTTGGAGTTGCTTTTGACCTGGCTACTAGAAGTCTCAAATATGGCAGGTTTTTGTGCAAAAATTGCAGATTAAGTCACTAAGAAATAAGGGTATTAAACCTAGAACATGGATAATGATGACTAGGCTGATTTAGATGCACTATGCAAGTCCACTATCATTTTATCAATCTCTAAAGAGGTCCACAATAATGTTATTGAAGATGAAGATCAGAGTGCATGGAATCTATGGGAAAGTATTCAAGAACTTTATGCAAAGTAGAGCCATGCTTCACAGATGTATTGGCTTAAACAATTGATGGATCTCTGCATGAAGGAGGGGACTCCATTATTTGCTCACTTTAGCCAGTTTCATTCTATCATCAAGAATCTGCTTCAACATGGTGTTGAGTTTTAGAATAATCTACATCATTTGTTTCTACTTGGCACTTTACCTGAGTCTTGGGATGTATTTCACACTGCGATCTGTACCAACAAACTTGATGGGCTGAAGTTGAAAGATGTAGAGAGTTCTCTTTTGACGGAAGAAATTAACAAGAAAAACAATTATGCTTCTTGGAGTTCACATGATTTATCCATTAGAGGTGGTAGAAGTGGCAAGAAAAATAATGGTTGTCATGGGAAGGACTCTTAGAAGTTTCAGTCTAAGTCACGTGGACACAGCAAGTCCCGTGGATGTAAGTCTAATCTCACATGCCATTATTGTGGGAAAATAGGACACATATGGCCATAGTGCCATAAGATGTGCGATGACAAGTGCAAAGCAAAGAGGAAAGAGAAAGTGCAAGAGAAATCTAATGATTGGAGTATTATACTTGCAAAGTCTAGCATAAAGATTGAGGAGATAAATGTCATGCAACCTGAGGAGTACAATGGTGACTACATATTAGCAGCCTCTTCATGTGATGCCTCTCAGCTGACTAAGACTCTCAATCTATGCATGCACAGTGTTGGCTCTTGGATTTGGGTGTGTCTTTTTATGTGACTCCCTACCGTGAGTGGTTTCATACCTGTCATAGTGTATCTAGTTATGTGCACTTAGGTGATGATTGATCTCTTGCTATTGTTGGCATTGGTGATGTCACTTTACAGTTTCCCTTTGGTAGCACTTTTGTTCTACATAATGTATGTCATGGACCCACAATGACTAAAAGCCTTATGTCTATTGGGCATAGCTTGATGATGCAGGTTATCATATATGCTTTGGTTATTCTGCATGGAAGATAACTCGTGGCAGACTTGTTCTTACAAGAGATGCCAAGTCTAGCAGCCTCTACCCCTTGGTTGTATATGGTATCCCACATGTTTTATTACTGGGTTCTATTCCACATGTATCTCTATGGCATGCTTGTCTTGGGCATATGTTGCTTAAGGGAATGTCAATGCTTAGTGCTTTACAGTATCTTCTGCCTTTTGACTACTCACATTTTGAGTCATGTGATCACTGTTTATATGACATGCATACTAGAAATTCACATATAAAAAGTCTGGTATTCCACACATGGGTGAGCCTTTGGCTCTTATGCATTTAGATGTATGTGGACCCATGCCCTGTCAGTCATTAGGATGTACGAAGTACTTTGTTACATTTATTGAGGTTTATTCACGTAAGGTTTGGGCTTATCCCATAAAGAAAAAATCAGATGTCTTGGCCATCTTTTAAGTGTTGGCTCGCTCTCACAGAGAATCAGTCTAGGTACAGGTTGAAATGCCTAAGGACAAATAATGGGGGTGAGTACGTCTCACATGCCTTTGAGAAGTTTTGTGATGTGTAGAGTATTAAGTGTCAGTTATTGATCACCCCTTACACCCCTCTACTGAATGGTATGGCTAAGCACATGGATAGGACTATCCATGAGAGAGGGTCTATAGTATGCTGATCCAAGTAGGCTTACCACACAGCATTTTTGGGCTAAGGCAGTCTCTACTATTATGCATTTCATTAACAAGTCACCTTGTAGTGGTATTGACTTCCAGGTTGTAGAGGAGGTATGGACTGGAAAGCCTCCCTCATATGCTCATTTGTGTGTCTTTGGATGTGAGGCCTTCTACCATCATGTGCCCAAGGACCAATGCGATAAGCTGAATCCAAAAAGTGTAAAATGCATTTTCCTTGGCTGTGGAGATGTCTAGCTGGTTGTGGGGGAGTAGGGTTATCTTTCAAGAGGACCCCCCTACTCCCACAACTAGCTAGACAGCCTACACCACCAATCGATGCTCATGGCTAGGATATTAGACAAGATGTTGGATAGGGAGCATAGCCTACCTTGAGGCATTCTACTAGAGATAGATGACCTCGTAACCATTATATACCCTCCATGGATTATGCCTTGGTTACAGATGCAAGAGAGCCTCTCACCTATGATGAGGCTATGTGTAGGGGTGACTCTCACTCTGAGGAGAGGGCTATGTAGTCTAAGATTGACTCACTGCATAAGAATCATACATGGGACCTAGCTTCCTTGCCTAGTGGGGCAAGAAGGCTTTGCCTTGAAAGTGGGTGTACAAGTTGAAAAGTACCCCTGGCCACCCCAAGCCAGCATACAAGGTCAGATTGATTGCTAAGGGTTTTAAGCATGAATATGGTGTTGACTTTGATGAAGTCTTTTCTCCTGTGGTCAAGGTGACTACCTTGTGTTTAGTCTTGGCTTTGGTTGCCCATCTTGACTTGGATCTTTATCAATTGGATATCAAGACAAATTTCTTACATGGGGACTTACATGATGAGATATACATGGGGAGTAGCCTAAGGGTTTTGCAGAGCCTGGTAAGGAACACCTAGTGTGAAAATTGAAGAAGAGTCTTTATGGTCTAAAGTAGGCATCTAGGGAAAAGTACCACAAGTTTGATACTTTTATGTAGTCACAAGGCTATAGTCATAGTGCTATGGATCCCTACTTGTACATGAAGAAAGCACATGATAGTTCATTATTGATTTTGGTACTCTATGTGGATGACATGCTTTTGGTAGGGAAAACTCATGATGAGCTAGATGCTCTTAAGGCTCTGCTCAAAAAGAGCTTTGAGATGAAAGATCTAGGACATGCCTCTCATATACTTGGTATACGCATTAAACACAATATTAGTGAGTTTGGGAATCTCCCAATTCCCATTTTTTGAATACTAAAAAGGTGGCACCCGGATAACATACCCATAAGTTTCTCAAAACCATATGATGTGACCTATCATTGGAAAGCACTTAAGAATTGGAATCTATTGAGCTATAGAGTGCTCGATTTGGAGTTATAGTATTCAAGTTATGACAAATCCAAAGATTTGACCACGTGTCCCAAACTTATGGGAAATTCCCATATTCCCCAATATGTTGTTATTATGCGTGATAGGTCTCAGGGACTACTCTATCTGTCATAGAAGGAGTATATCCATAAAGTCCTTGAGTGCTTCTATATTTAGGATATGTGAAGCCTATTGGATATCCACTACCTTCTCATGTGAAAGTATCACAGGCCTATTGTCCGCACATAGATGAGGAGAAGGTCGAGATGGCCAATATTCCCTATGTATCCACAGTGGGCAGTCTTATGTATGCCATAATAGGCACCCGTCCAGATATTGCTTTTGCAATTGGTGTTGTGGCACATTATATGACTACACCTGGCAAGAGGCATTGGGATGCTGTGAAAGCTATCATGAGGTACCTAAAGGGCACAGCTGATATGTGCATTTGTTATAGCAGCCAGGATACAAGAGTCATGGGGCACACTAACTCTAACTATGCAGGACATGTAGATAGTAGGAAGTCCACTTTTGGCTATGTGTTCACTTTTGTAGAAAATCCACTTTTGGCCATGTGTTCACTTTTGTTGGAGGTCCTGTTTCACAAATGTCCAGAGTGTAGAAATACAGGGCCCTCTATAGAGGCCGAGTACGTTGCAATCATTGAGGCTTGCAAGGAGGCCATCTGGTTAGACCATTTGGTTTGCTGACCTTGGTATGACTAATGCTATCCCTACCATGCATTTGGATTCTCTAAGTGCTATCTAATTAGCCAAGAATCCAGTCTTTCATGCGAAGATAAAACACATTGAGATGAGGTATCACTTCATTCGTGAGGTCCTTAAGGACAGGACTATTGATCTTGTCAAGATATCAACTCATCAACTTCCTTAGGAAGATAATGGGCATAGGATGAGATGACATCTTTCCTCATCCTGTTGCACTTATGTACACTTGTACTTTTTTTCTTCCCCCCCTCCTCACTGAGGCAGATTCGCCTTTAAGTGGGAGGTTGCTAGGGGTAAAGGCACCTCCGCCTAGCCACCCATGTATTACTACACTAAGAGTACCCATACCTGCACACTGCAGGCACATCTGCAAGCGTCGATGATTGTTACTTCATTCTTTATTCTTTCAGTGACATTTGAATAGAGGGAAGGCTAGTCACACATTGTGATTGTTGGAGTTCCCACCTTTGAACTCTCTCTCTCTCTCTTGCTCCTGCTCCTTCCACCATAGCTCTTGCTCCCACACTCATGCTTCCACTTTAGGGCTCACCTCCCTTCATAAGCATCTATACTAGAGCTTGAGCATGAGCTAGCTATATGAGAGGTATCTTGAGCTACAGAGAGTGGAAGTTTGAAAGAATACGCATCTATATTAGCCATGTTGTGTTGAGCCCTCATAGAAAGCAACATTTTGCCCTTGTTAGGACTTTAATCTCTTAGATATTGAATTCTTACCATTTGCTAGAATAGGAGGTTGTGATAGCTTGAAAGAGATGGAGTGATCCATTAGTCTCCCTTAAATAAGGCATAGTCAATCTAAGCTACACACAAACTACTTAGTTAGGAAGGCCAAATTGAAAGGGAGTTGATATGATGAAATAGAAAGACTAGATAATAAGAGTAGAAAATTGGAGTTTTACCTTAGATTAGATTCATTAGCATTTGCATTATTCTAAGAAATTTAATTTAGGAACATAACAAAATAATCACAATCTAACATGGAGTAATGGCATGCATTCCATTCAATTGATTACTTTTCATAGATTGCAAGAGTGTTATATTTTACTTTCTTAAAGATCATTCTTGTATGCATGCTATCTATCTCATGGAAGATCATTGATTTATTTTGTTTCATGGTTATTGAGCATTGGCATGTGAAGATGCATCTAGATTGCTTGAAGAGCATTGTTGGTACCTAGTTTTTCACATCTTTGCATTTAGTTGCTTGTTGGGACTTGTATGCATTGCATTGCATAGGATTTATCCCTTTGTATGTGCTACCCTAGGATAGATGTTGGTATGTTTCTAATCACTTTTGATCATTCTTTCTTGTTTCATTCAAGCTCTTGCAATTTATATGTGTTCTATCACATATAAGTATCAACCAAAACCATCAGTGAGTATTGGAAAGCTTGAAAGGTCTTGAATCTTGTAAAATTTTATCAAATGTACATCCTCAAGTCATTCAACCTTGAATGCCTTGAAGTTATCTCGTCATAGCATCTTGATATTATTAAATGTCCTCATCATGCTACGGTTGTACACTCTTGCATTTATAGTCCCTTTTAATATTGTATAGTAGTGTTGCTTGCATGGTACTTGAGTTTTTGGTTTATTTTCTTCACATACATTGCACTCTCCACAATCTAAGAGGTATTCCTTACCATGCACTTGAGTGGCACATGGGGGAAGTGTCCATTAGAAGGTGAATCACCCAAACCATTGTATTAGACATTTGATGGCACAACAATATCCAACACAACTATACGTAGCATGAATATTATCTCTCTAGTTTCATCAGCACCCAATTGTACATCAGATTTAAGTTGTGCACTTGGGTCCATTGCCACTTCAGCTCACCCATGAGATCCTTGAGGGATTTGAGATTAGCAAGATCGGTTACTCAAGTCTAAGTTTGTTATATGGAATGTGGAAAGGGACAGGTGTTGTTTGTCTGCTAGGGCTCCTGGTCATCATACAAAGTCGTACTATTGGCATGGTATTATCCTTCAATTATCTGAGATGTTGTGACTTTATGGGACTCACTAACTATCTTTGTAACCTGCTTATAATCCTCTTCATCATTTGAGAACGACAGGTCAATGGTGGCTAGCACATGAATCCAATCTCGCTTGTCCCCTTGAGGCAAGGGATATACTTTGTTAGTGGCCCATAGGGTTCGCTGACTTGCGAGTCTCCTTTCAACATAATAGAGATGGCATCTAGGTTGATCGGAGTGGTCTTCCAAGTATCCATCTCGACTCTCATAGCCTCTGATCTATTGCCTAAGAACATTAGACCGCTGTCCCAGTCTTCTGTCACTCATGCATTTCTAATTCATGGCCTCCCTAGCAAGATATCATAATCCACTCCCTTCATAACTATGAGTTTCATTGAGAATTGGACTCCAACTATCTTCAAGGGCCAATCTTTTAGCACTCCAAATGGTCTGACCTTCATTCTATTAGCCAACGTGACATTAAGCCTTGCAGTCTCCATAGGTGGGTTACCCCAAGCCTGTAGGATTGTATGGATGAGCACACTAACTCACACTCCTATATCTATGATCCCCTTTATTGTGACATCTCCTAATGCTACCACTAGTAGGACTATGTGCCCTCCCAGAAAGCATTTACATACAAGGACTTAGGCACCGAGTTCAATGTTAGGCTAGATATCTGAGTGGCTATGTTGTGTTCATGCAAGTCAGCTACTCTCGACTCATTAGATCCCTCTACCCATTGCTTTATCTCATGCCATAATGAGGGACTTTGCCTAAGCAAATCTCCCATAGGCAAAGTTATAGGGGCCGATATTAATGTTGTAAGTAGACTACTAGTTGCTTGCATTTTGTCATACCCTACACTCTTTTGCCATTGATCTTGGGCAATTTGCATATCTATGGCATCTAGGCCTTGTCTTCGTGGTGCTGCATGAGGTGCGGATGCATCTCTTGATTCTATGCATGGTCAATGAGACATGTATACTCACACTGGAAAGTTCGTCAATCTCATCTTCTAGGGTGAACTCAACATCCTTTAGATGCTCTTGGGCTTCTCTCACCCACTACTTAACCTTGTCAGCCACTTCTAATTGGTGCCTTGGATTAGGATATTCTCCAATCTTGGCACTTCTCTTTTCTACTATCTTAGGAGCATATGTCCCTGCTTTTGTGTCTGTGACTTGCTTCCCCTTTGGTGATGTGGTGGCACTATCTGTCTAAGTATAATCCTTGTCTCATCTTGCCTTTTCCTTCTTCTACAGCTTCTCTTCTCTATTGATACTGCATCGAGGTTGCTAGGTCCTGGTAATGAAATACCAGCATGCTTTGCCTATGCTTGGGTCATGACATTCAGTGCAATTGGTGTGGTTTCGCCATCAAGTGTTTCAACTCCAAATAGTCCCAATGGTATAGATGGCACCATAGTCAAACTAGTGGGCAGTTTCTGCATAGGGCACTCCACGTACAAGTGTGTGATTACACAGTTAGGGCATCTCAGGTTGGCATTTTCTCGATTGGCTTGCTCTTGTTAAGGGTAGCAAGATGAGATGTGTCCTGGGTGACTATAAGTCGAGCATGTGATTGATTCTTGGTTTTTTCCTCCTGGACCTCTACTCTTTCCTCGACCTGACGCCATCACTGGTACTGGTCTAAAATCCATCAGAATGGGGTTTCCCTCTTTGTCATAAGAGATGTAAGAGTTTACGTATGTGTTGTCCTTATTCGACTCCTCTACATAGTGTATTGGAGCATCGCATGGCGGATGGTTCACAAAGAATACAGGTGATCTAGGTATGCCTATGGAGTCAATGTCCATCCTAGGGACAGCTGGCTTGGCATCATTAGGCATTGGGAGAGCTAATGGAGCTCCCCTTTTGAACTGTGGCAGTCTATTTTCCAAGTAGTATGTCTGGTTGTATGGCTGTGGATATGGTAATCTCCTCCTCGGTAAATGGCAATGCATTGCATCATGGCCAAACCTAGTGCAATTGTTGTCATAGGGTTTGAATCTAGGATCCATACACTCAGCCAGAAGTTGGTTTCCTCATAGTAATGCATGCATTGCATGTGAGGTCGTGCAGACCTTCTCATCATCTCTTGAAGCTTAGCCAACTCTAGCTTCATGTTCGTCAATTCTTGGCTTTGAGATCAACATTCTTTCCCTTATCTTGGGTGCTGTGGTTAGATCTTTCACCAATGGTCATAACCCTTTCTGAGGTTCAAATTCCACTCATGAATATGGTTGGAGACTACTTGTTTATTAGGTCACTCTGTGGCGACTGCTGGGGTTCTCTTAAAGAGACTCTACACATGGGTGACATAATCTTGAATATCCTCCCTGTCTTTTTGACTAACATTCACTAGTTGGACAATAAGATTATCCAAGTACCTTGCCTCAAAGAATCTCTTAATGAAGAGACTCTTGAGATTATTGAAGTTGTTGCATTCGGCATTATCTAGACTAGTGTACCACATCCGTCCTTTATCCCCAAGGTAGAGACCAAAAGCTCGTGCACATTGAGCAAGGTCTGTCAAGCCATTCCCCTCGCATATCTACTCAAACTGCTCTAAGAATCTACATGGGTCATTATCGGGCTAGTACTTGTCAAGTTGCTTAGCAACTACATATATCTTCGTTTGGCTCTTCCAATTCAAAGTGATTCCTAGTCTCCCTAGCAATGAAGGCCACTCTACTACTCTGATGTGCACTCGTGTTATCTAAGAGTTGCTTCGTGAGAATCTCACTCAGCATAAGGTTAACTTCTAGCGCTCCCTCCCTCTCCGCATCGGGTCCTATCCTATTTCAGTAAGAAAGTGCTAAGATGCACTAGACCTCTCGCATTTCTATTTCTTGCCTTAGCCTTTGAGCTCATTGTTCCTGATTGTAAGCAGCTATATTGCTTTACAATGCTTTCCTTGCCAATTTTCACTCTTTCTCAAGGTCAGCTATGATGTCCTCAACTGACCTACAGTGATGCTCCATCTTGGTTTGGAAGTCATATTGATTGATCATCTACTGCTGCTGGTATCAATTGGGAAATCTCCCACATCAAGCTCATCATTTTTTCGATTGGTACTAGGGCTAGATGTGTTGGTTGTGAATAGTGCTTTTGATTGTGCACCATGCAAAATTAGGCTTTCAACTTTTCATATGCATTTCAAGTGATTAAATATTGTGATGTGCGAATGCAACAAATTCAATGCAAGTCTTGCTCCCCCCCTTTTTTTGGTTTCAGCCCAATGTGGCTCTAAGGCACGAATTGTGGCCGCCCTCTTGGTCTACTCATGGTCTCTATTGGGCAATTAGTGGTTGGAGTCACTCCTGGACTACTGGATGCCAAGTTTTTGGGAGAATCTAATATTTTTCCTATCTACTTGCCTGAGTGCGCATTGGGGTGTCCTATATCTAGGTTTTGGCCCCTATCTCAGTTTGGTTAGGTTATCAGAGCATGTCAAATTTTGTGTTCTATTCATCTATCCAATTTTGACATTTTCTATCTGATTCTTCCTAGAATCGAGCGTCGGATTCCAATTTTTTGACTTTGATTCCAATTTTCAATTTTGGAGCATCTGATCCAATTCTAACTCCAAATTTTCAATTTTGGAGCATCTGATCCAATTCTAACTCCAAATTTTCAATTTTTGATTTTGGTATGGATGTCCGATCAGACAGATTGCCTTGATCGCCCAATTTTGGGAATCAAACCATTCAATCCTGTTTGCGCTAACACACAACACGACACTAAATCAATGCATTTGGTTTTGATTCTCAACCCCAAGGTCTTGCAAACTCTAGACATAATCTATGACATATAAACAATGGAGTAGCTCACCTATAGGCATCGTATGCACTGGAATCGTGCGAATCAATGTGATCTCCACTCCCTTAGTCTCTTGTACCAACTTGTCAACTCTGTCTCTCTCAAACCTTGCAAGTGAAAATGATGTCTCTCTCCCTTCCTCAGGGTCTTAAGCCCCCTTTCCAACACTCCTTCGATGCCCCTTTCTCTTTCTTCCCGGATTCCAACCCTATTTCCCTCTTTTGCACCCTGATTTAGGCTTGTTGTTACAAACCCTATTGTGTTTTTCTTTTTTATTTCTTTATTTTTCATACCTAAATGCCTGTAAATGCCAACAAATCACAAGCAAATACCGATGGTAATCAAAATGACCTATCTAAAGTCCAAGAATCCAAAATAGTTACTTACAATGAAGATCAAACATCCATTCTTCCTACTTATCTACCTTAAGCATCAGTTTAGGGAAAACCCTACTCCAATGCTCAATTCGGGCATGCAAGCACTCAAGGATCAAATCCGTTGGTCTTAGCAAACATAACCAAAATGTGGGAGCTTCGCAATCGACTGCCAAGACCCACGGACCACTTGTTCTTCAAGTGTTTAAAGCCAAGTGCAATGGCTACCTCTCACATAGCCATAGATGCTCTCACACCTATGAGTGTAGTGAGCTTACCTCCATACTCGATCAAGTTGCGTCCTCCCTCAAGCACTCCGGTAGCTCCACAATCTAAGGTGCAAGCTCAAGCAAGCTCAATCTTCAAGCTCCAAGTTCCATGCTCCATTGTCACACATGAGACAAGAGAAGAGAAGAGAAGAAGAAGAAGAGTGGAGAGTATGGAGAGCTTCTCTACCACGCACGGTCCCTCACCCTCACACACACTCTCTCACTCCCTCATACTCCCTCTCTCAAGCACAAGCTCAAGCAAGCAAGAACAAGAAGGAGAAGAGAAGAGGAGAGCTAGTTTTGGCCGCACACAAGAATGAGCTTCTTCATTTACTTTTTTTCTTTTATACAAAACCTTAACCCTAATCCCCTTTGGGGACCCATCCCTTTTTTACATGACCCACCATTTTAGCCTAGGTCCTCATCTCCTATTTTCTTCCTATTTGCATTGTGCCTTCACCCATGCCCATCTACATTTACAAATTGCACAGGAGGGAGCCTAGTGCTCTTTAACAAGGATTTAGAGTGAGCTTTTATATTTAAAATACGTCTTTCCTCTTTTGTGCTTGCCTTGAACTTTTAAGATTTTCCTTGCACTTTTGGCCTTTTATCCTCCTATTTCTTTAGTTGAGGCCGTCTTTTTCCACTTTGCCCTACGTCTTTTAAATTTTCTTTTTCCTTTCTTTGCACTAGGTTAACAATGCCAAGTCATGCATTTTCATTTTTTTACTTGTAAAAGTAGATGAAGATCAACCATCAAATCAGCCATCTTCTTTACAAAGAAAAAAGGCCCAAGATTGGAAGAGCTATTGGAGGAATATACAGACTTGTTTCAGCCACCATCATCCTTAGCTCCTAAACGAGAGTTTGACCATTTCAGCCACCATCATCCTTAGCTCCTAAATGAGAGTTTGACCGTCCTATCAACTTTTTGCCCAACACAAAGTCCATCTCCCTATCACATATTCTAAGTTTGAGAGGGAAAAGGTGGAGCACTAGGTCAAGGAGTTGCTAGAAATGGCCTTAATTCAGCCAAGTCAATCACCATTTTCCTCTCCCATGCTCTTGGTAAAAAAGAAGGATGGATCATTTCACATGTGCATTGATTATAGGGATTTGAATAAGTCAATGGTTAAGAATAGGTATCATATTCCCCACATTGACGATCTTTTGGATGAGCTTAAGGACACAAAAGTCTTTACCAAAATAGATCTTTGTTCGAGTTACCATCAGATTCAAATAAAGCAAGGGGATGAGTAACAACCTTTCATACTAAAAGGGGATTATATCAATTCTTGGTTATGCCTTTTCAACTTTCCAATGCACCGCTACTTTTCAAGCCCTTATGAACAAAATATTGTAGTCATTATTGTTTAAAATGGTCCTTGTATTCTTTGATGATATCCTTATTTATAGCAAGTCCAAGGATGAGCATTTAAAATATCTACGTGAGATCTTTGCTATACTAAACACTCTTTGTCAAGATGATGAAGTGTTCTTTCATGGAAGATGAAGTAAAATACTTAAGTCATATTGTGAAAGAGCAAGGAATTAGAGTGGATCCAAATAAAGTGAAATGTGTCAAAGAATGGCCTAGCCCTGTGAATTTGACATCTCTAAGAGGATTCCTTGGATTATCTTCTTTTTATAGGAGATTCATCAAGAATTATGATCATGTGGCGGCTCCATTGACGGATAGGATTTAAAAAGAAGCTTTCTATTGGGACTCCATAGCCGAAAAAAGCTTTAATAAGTTGAAATATCTTCTAATTTTGGCACCTATTATTGCATGCCACCCAGACTTCTCTAAGGAGTTTATTATATGTGCAGATGCTTGTAGAAAAGGAGTAGGGGCTATTTATATCAAGATTATGGAGTCGTAGCTTATGAGAGCTGAAAGCTTGATGACAAGGAGCACAAACTACATCTTTATGAGCAAGAGATGTTAGCAATATTGTATGCTATTAAAAAGTGGCATCACTATATCTATGACAACCATTTCAAAGTCAGAAGTGATCAATGTGTGTTAAAATACTTTCTTTTGCAACCAAATTTGTCTCCCAAGCAACAAAGATAGTTGGCCACTCTTCAAGGATATGACTTTGAGATATCATATATGGTTGAAAAAGATAATGTGGTAGCATATGCTTTGTCAAGAATGTGGGCATGTTCCATTTCCACTATCTCCACCATGCATAAAGATTGGATCCATGACATTCAAGAAGAATACTTGCTTGATGAGCAAGCATCCAAAATGATGAAGAAATTTTAGCAAGGCAAAGGAGAAGAGTATCCAAATTATAAGTGGCATAAGTGTCTTCTTTGGTATCATGGACCGGTCTATTTGACTCCTCATTTATCTCTCAAAAACTGTATTTTACAAGAGATGCAATCTTCACCTTTAGCAGGCCATCATGATTTATTCAAGACATTTGATAATATCTATAAGAGCTTTTATTGGAAAGGAATTTGGAGGGATATTAAAGATCATGTCATGAGATGTCTTCCATGTCAACAAAACAAGGATTCCATACTTCTACCTAGTGGATTGCTATAGCCACTACCTATTCCTTATGGGAAGAAGATTGGCATTAGCATAAATTTTATTATAGGATTACCTACAACGAAGCATGGGTGGAATAACATTTATGTGGTTGTAGGCCGGTTGACTAAATTTATCCATTTCATCCCAATAAAGGTTCAATTTATAGCAAAGCAAGTGGTTGATCAGCTTATGAAAAGTATCTTCAAACATTAGGAAAAACATGAACTCACAAATGGGCCCTTAAAAATAATATAGTTTAAGATGTGGACCTTTTGGATTGTCCAATAGGAAGGCTAGATGTTGACATCCATGGAGGGTGAATCTTGTCTCTCCAAATCTTGGGTTTTCTATTAAAAAAAGGGGTAGTGGGGGATTAAAAAAAGAGAGAATGAATAGTACACAAAATTTGAGTTTCTCTCACCTCGTATTTCTCTCTTTTTTTGGAGAATTTTCAATTTTGGTTTTCTTCCCTCTCACGAAATCAGTTTGACCCAAAAGTTGAGCGACAGACGACTTTTCCTCTCTTCTCTATACTCGTGAATTTTCGTCTCCATTGAAGCTCCCTGCTGAGAGTAATTAGGGTTTTGAGCTTTCTGCTTACCTCTGCACTTTCTTCTCCATGCAGCTCTACATTTTGGGCAAAACACAGATGCCCATCTCTCTTTGAATTTTCTCTTGTTTGCTATTTTTTCAATAGGTTTTGATGTCGTTTCTTACTGTTATTGTTGTTTTATTGCAGAGGTTGTTTGGGGCAGGAGATAGAGTTGCTCATCTCTCTCTTCCTCTCTCTTTCTCTCTCTATGTTTCCTCTTTTCTACTGTTTTTCAGTATACCTTCATGTAAATACTAACTCTTGCTATTGTCTTTTGCAGAGATCAATTTGGGCAAGATTGGATAGGTGCTCATTTCTTTCTCTCTCCTGCGTACTCACACACTCTCTCTTTCTTCCTCTCTGCATTATCCCTTTTCTACTATCTTTATAATAGGGTTTGATGCTAGTTCTAACTTAAGGATCAATTATTGTTGCCGCACTTAACATAAGGTAGAGCGGAGATTCTGTAGCTCAATTTACAGGTAAATCTACCATATTTTGTGGTGACAAAATTTATTCATTTAATTAATGACTTTTATGTTTGATGGGGTTGATGTTTTCTTATGTCCATCATTTGCAATGGGTTTTGATTAGCAATGATTCAATCTTATCTTCAGCACATCAACTTATAGGTAAATTGGCACTGTTTTGTATTGCTTCTATTCATGCACTTATCTAGATATTTTTGGTTAAAAGGAATTCATGCAAGTATTTTTGTTAAAAGGGATTCATGCAGGTGTTTTTTTGTACACGTAGGTAATGTACAAGGTTTAGGTGAAGCATATAATTCTCGATCAACTATTTTGATGTGGTGAGTGATTCCTTTGTGTTGGATGATATGGATCTGCTGGAAATCGATGGTTCAAAAGTCCTCTGCTTTATTGGTCCAATGTGTCCATTTGGATCTCCATGCCAATTGGCAATGATCCATGAAACTCTTGTATCATATCATCCATATAACACACAATGTGTTGAGTCTTAGAATATCTCGGGTGTCAATCCAATGTGCCTATTAAGATTTGCATGCCATGTGGTTGCTATCCTTGTAACAACTACCCTATAATACCCACATTTCATACAATGTATTGAGTCAAATCAAACCCCTCTTCATTATAATAAAATTTATTTTGGCAAAATTCTCTGAGTATTCTTGTGCTATTCTTTCATTATATTTCATGTAAATGGTATGATTAAAGTGATGTCTTGAAATTAAATCTATACTTTGTGTTGATATATATATCCACATGTGTTTCGATATCGATGTTTATGTCTATTTACAAAAGTGTAAACATCTCTTAATGACATGTTGATTTGTATGGCATATTGGTGATTATTGGACAGACTTAAAATGCTTATTATTTAGGGGTTAATACATACTTCTTTACATCTAACGCGTAGGTTATAATTCCTGAGAAAAGAACAAGCATTCTCTCGATAGAAATACGTAACAGAAAAGATGAACAAGGGAATTGGATCACTGATACGTATCATTGCTCATCTTGGGTACATATGCATCCAAGTATGAAGGGAGCTTTCAAGGTGAAAGCATCTGCAATTGCAGATGTATCAAAGCACTGGAAGGGTAAAATTTTAGCTCTTAGACAAAGGAATGTTGATTCTCACATTGTAATAGAGGCATTTATACAACATGTATTCATGCAAAAACAAATACATATTGTGCCCATTGTGCCCTTTCAATGAAACATTGCAAACAGTAAGTATTTGCAACTCATTGAGAATGAGAAATTTCATGATACCTATGTAACAACTTGTCTCATACTTATAGAAGTATACCCTTTAGATTACTGTGAGTGGCAAAATGTTGAGAGTTTCACTGGTTCTTTTAAGTGTTACCACCTCAAAATTGGTAGATTGCTCTTTGAGGGGCATATAGCTAAGCAGCTCACAGAGGACCTTGTTTTTTCCTATGACTCCAAGTACATATTGCCCAAGGGGAGTCAAGAATATGGAACCCTTGAGTCTATGCACATATCGAATCTTAATAGCATAGAATGGCCATTGTGTAGCAGCAACATTTTGCACATGTGTAGCACAAAAATTTCAGCAGACATATTGAATTCTATGAAGCCAAGCACCAGCTCAAAGAATGTACATCTAAGCTGGTTCATACCAACGATTGTAATTTTTGCACACATGTTCAAGGAATGTAAGGGTTTGAGATGTACCAAAAGCACGTACGTCATAAAAAATACATCAGAGGATTATGTAACAAAGATTCTAGGCAAAACTTGGACATAAAAAATAACTCACAGTCCTTACACAGTGGAGTGTCGAGTCACAATAAGGGACATGGCTTTCAAGTAAAAATTTTCTCTCTTAATTGACTATTATCTTACTTTGGGATGAATCTGCTAACTTTCCTTTCCAATTACAGGTACTTTGTCGCACGACAAACTTTATGTCTAGTGTTCAAGTATCGTAGATGGAGAATGCTCAAGGGTAAATGGTTGTATCTTGATCCAGACATGCGTGAAAGTCCAGCTGTGGATGTTACTATCATTTGTGAGGGCCGTGAGCCCCAAGTGTTACAAATGGAGGATGATTGGCCCTTGAGTATAATGTGCCAAGAAATTACAATATTAATGCAGAATCCACCTGTTAGCTTCTATTTTAAACTAGATGGTAGGAAAATTCAAAGCCGAGGTAAGGATACTGTTACTAGCGGAAAGTGTGTGGCTCCACATATTTTAGAAATTGTAGAGTCTCCCTAAAAATCCCAACACCACAAGTTGTAATATCCAACACCTATAAATTTTTGGATTGTTTTGGCCAATAGAATATTGTCACTTACAAACTTGCAATATTTAAAAATTATGGTTTTATGCAAAATCATACACTTGTTATACACTTTCCACATCAACACATTTACATATGCATGTAAACTTTACAAAGACGTAAGTAAAGCCATAACTAAATATCGTATACGAACAACCCTTAATAGTTTTAAACTTAAGGTTTTTAAGGTAGAACTAGTTTAGTTCTTGTTTCATTGTTTCATTTCACACTTTCTCTCTTCATCTCTTTATATCCACCACATCCCTCCTACTTGCTATGATGGATGCTCGCACACACTTTGATGAGTGGATCCACGAGACTATCTTTGCTAACCAAGGTGATGAGATATTCTAGGTTTTCTCTAAGAACTTCAACCTTGAAAGTGTGCTCTCATCGCTGGATCCCCCCTTCAGGTTTTGAAAGACTTTGTGAGCACCATTGCTACATGCACATACTCCATCGAGGGATCCGACATGACTTGGATGCCTCTGGAACAACTACGGTATTTTAGGAATGGAAGAATCACCAAAAAGTGTTGAATAGGTGTCTAGCCCATGTGGATCCTTCGCACAGAGTATGCAGTGTTCCCATGGGAAGTGCATCAGGTACATCACCTTTGGATCTCGTGGAGTGTGATTGCGCATTGGAAAATTACCTCCTTGCATTGGATACACCCCTAGAGGAGGAGAGCGATGAAGATGCAACTCCACAGGTTATTTCTATCACATACACGGGGAAGAACCGATTAAAGAGCTCACAAATGTTGAAGAGGAACATCGAGTGGTGGTAGAGCAAGGGTTGGCTCTCATGGTGCCATCTTCTTCAGAACAACCACAAGTCGACAAACCCAACCTTGCCTCCTTGACACCCATTGAAGTAGATGGTGTACAATACTTGCTTCTATCAGATGTACTGCAATACTTGGAAATGAAGAAAGAAGAGTTGTTTTCTATCCTAGTCAAGGATTCAATGGAAGACCTGATCGATTATGATTACATGGATGTGCATCCGACAATGGTAGAGATTGGAAGATATGATGGCATAAGCTTAGATACTGTGAATGCCATCATAGCAGCACAGGAGCATATTACCTCGGTTGAAGAAGATTACCTTGTGCCAGATGCTGAATTTGAAGCAATACAACATGATTTGTTCGAACCAAGGCCCCAACTTCCTACCGAGGAGTTTATAGATCCCTCTACCCAAAGAGGTGCCTTCCTAACACACGATGAAATGAAGATACAAGATGATCTGGAGAAGGTGAGATTTCTAACTACCATATATTCTTATGCAATGAAACTTGATGGTAGGGTGCGTTAGGTCCCCCGGAGTCCACTAGTGAAATCTTAGCCAAAAATGACGCATGTAGCTGTCCTGTCTGGTGTCTGGCATCTAGGGCCATTTTGTGCCCAGAAAGTGGCCCCAGACGCCAAACTTTGGACAGGGCAGCTACAGGCATCATTTTTGGCTAAGATTTTGGGGCACGAAGTGGCTCCAGATGCCAGACTTCGGACAGGGCAACTGCAGGCATCATTTTTTGCCAAGATTTCATGTGGACTTCGAGGGACCCGACGCACCCTATCGTCAAGTTGCATCACTTTCTGATAACTCTAGGTTAGTCGCTAAATATATTGTTTGATTTGACTTTGTTATTCAAGACATACTATATATAGACGAGTTTGCATCAAGGCAAGGAGGAGCTCGATCGACGAAAGGATTCAACTCTGAAGGAGTATATTGGTAACCTTGTTGCAAATTTGGTGATCTTCCATAAGAAGTGCTCACTAGGAGGGCCAGAAATAATCATGAAAATTCGAGCTTTGAACAAGTTTGGACATTTTTTAGCAATACTTGTGACATCTAGCTTGGAGAAGGTGGTGCTAATCAAGCAGTCAAAGCTTCTTTACTTGTTTAACCAAATGCATGGTGGAGCAATGTGTGTGCTTGCTATATTAGGCAACCTTGCTAAAGTGTCAAATCCCCTTCTCCTGGAGAAAGAGCTGAAGGGAGAGCGCATCATTTTTTAAGCAAAGAAGGAACTTATATTTTCATCCGAAGTTGGTCCCTCCTCTCCACCAATGAAAAAGCCAAGGAACAATTGAGAGTTCTTGTTGGCTATCGGCTTTTTGTATCTACCATCACTAAGAGCCATCACATGTATTTTTCTTGATGAATATAAGATACTTTACTTTGTCCCTACAAATAAATATTTATTAAATAAATGTGTGGTTTGTATAAGTGTGACGATAATGTGTGGTACGTGAATGACGCATTCGCATACGTTAACATAATTCAACGCGTAGTACTACACTTGCAATTATGTAAGTGTGACGATAATGTGTGGTATACGTGAATGACGTATCCGCATACATTAACATAATTCAATGCATAGTACTACACTTGTGATTGTGCATAAGCAATAATGTAACTTGTATTCGTACGTATTACTACTTTTCATGCGTTTGTACGTTAAACAAAAATTAAGAGTCATGCGTTTCAAGAAACAAAACAAAACAACTTTACTCAATTATTTGAATTCAGTACACATCGCATGAGATATTATGCATATATAAATAAATATTCCAATGCGACAAAGTATACAAAATTTTTTGGCCTTCCAAGATGTTATGGCGCTATAATACTCATTACAAACCTTGCATCATTAATCTAGTAAACTATGGCGGAGTCCCCTTGCCGTGTCGAAGTCAAATGATAAAGTTCATGTCTTTATCTATGATTGTGACATGCTTTGCATGGATGGCCGCAAGCTATATATCATCGAACAAGTTGATGAGAAACCCTTCTATAGCTGTTTGTAGAGCCTCAATAGATGTAGCAGTCTACCTTCCTACTGGTGGGCCATCCCACACTCGTGCCCAAAATCTTCCCATCCCTTTCAGCTCTAAGTCTTGCATGACTTCTCAAACAACCTTATGAAAAGAACTTTTCGGGATGAGAAGCTCGTATCCACGTTGGATTCTCCTTATCTGTCGAAGGGCAACAGTGCCCGGTTTCCATCTCCTCTTCTTCTGTGGTGGTCCTTGTGCTCTATGGGGAGCACCTGTTGCTGCACTAGAGGAGGCTCCACCTTGTGCTCCAAGTTGGCGGGCCTTGGCGTGATGTCTTTCCGGGGCCAAAACGGCGATATGCTTGCTTGGTGCATGCCATGCAAGCTCAAGGAGGGCAAGACGGAGAAGAAAGAGAGGTTGGGGATATGAAAATGGAGGAAGCAAAGAAAGCAAGATGTGAAAATGAGAAGAAGAATGAAGTTTTAACCCATTTAAACCCCAAAATCGGGTTAATGCAGCTTCATACGCACTGTTCATCGTGTGATCGTAAATCCATAACCTTTTATCGGAATGTCACAAAACTTCACATGCACACTCGTTAGGTGGCCAAGAGCCCAATATATATATATATATATTTTTAAAAGTGTCTGCAGACTCCTGGTCCGAAGTCTAGCGTCTGGAGCCACTTTCCTACCAGAGGTCTGCACACATTTTTTTTTCAAAAAAATTTGGGCTCTTGGCCACCTAACGGGTGCGTGTGTGAAGTTTGGTCGCATTCTGATACAGTTTAGTATTTTAAAAATTATCCCACACTAAACTTATGGATGGATTGATAATTGAGAAATCAACATCGCGACTACTGGCCCTCAGAAATTTCACATCACATAGACTATAAGAGGCATCAGGAGTAAAGTCTGCAACAAGAAATGGCAAATTTTTGCATGTTATTCTTATTGAAATTGACAGTGCTGGCAAAAACTATAAGTAAGAATTTAAAATACAGCCAAGATGCATAGTCAAAGTTGAGAGTGAAGGACAAGTGTAAAATTTTAATTCATATTTTAAGGGCGCATATAATAGTTTTGCACTAGGACATAGTCATATGTCTAATGCATGAGGATAACACTATGCCAAAAAAGATAACATTACAAACTGTGTTCATTCCATTGGAATGAATGCATCCTTCACTGCTTGAAGATTTCTTACAAGTTGGAAGTCCTTGGGAGTTACAGTGATGCGCTTCGCATGTATTGCACAACGTTGAGCATTAGTCATCAAGTAAACTAAAAAGGCCTCTGCAACACACTATAGAGCATGAAGCCATTCTTTTGTGAAGCGATCAGGTCTATCCTGAACTTGTGCTAAAAACCACCTCCTGCTTTCTGTGCGGCAGAGGTCTTGCACAATCTCACAAACAAGTCTCGAGAAGCTTGCCTTCGCAATGATGAGATCAAAAGAGCGTTGATACCTCCTAATTTCTCTCAAGGCCACTGTACCTGGCTTCCACTTGTGTTTCTTGTGGGGATGCTGAGGAGGACCCTTGTGAGGGCGGCTTGAGAAAGGTGGATTAGGTTGAGAAGGGGGTGCATCTAAGCTAATAGATGTCCAAGGGGCTGAACACGATATGGGGCTCTGAGCGGAAGCTTATTTGCAACTACCTTAGACCTAGCCATCTTTCCTGCATAAGAGATGTGAGAACTCAATGAATAAGATAGAAAGTGAAACCCTCTTTTATATAACCCTAAACTGTGAGACTCATTCACATAGATGCACACTCTCTCTTTCTCTCTTAAACTATGAATTGCATTCACACTAAACACATTGTTCATCTTACTATCTTAGCTCTCTTCGAACCCATTTGTTGCCTTGTCGAAGCCTTGTTTCTAGCCACTTGGCATGGTTTTCTTTGGCACTTGAGGCTTCATAACGCACTCTTTTAGTGACACGACGTGATTCCATCATGTCTGCATCCGATTCATCAGCACTTTTATTTGCTCTCTTTTGTGAGAGTTTAGCTTCATCCGCTACTATAATCCTATACCACCAAGATAGCAATTGGATCATTGGATTGCTACCATTCACCCCTCCACCATGACTAGTTTTTCTTTGGTATGCACCACGTGCTATCCAATGTGAATTTTCCATCCCTTGTGTGGACTAAATTTTGATGCTTCCCTTTTCTGCAAAGTATGGCCCATGTGCCTCAAGGATATGCTACGAAGACACATATCACACACGAGTAAAACTATGCTCAATACTTTATACAATTCATACAATTTTAAAATATTAACTTAGTACGCACCATGTAATGTGTGATAGAGCTTTTGCCCCATGCTTCCACCATGTTTTCATAGAAGCTATGCACAACATTGATAAATTCTTGCTTATCTTCATTGTTAAACACCATCTTGCGAAGTAATGGAGCCAATTTGTTAAGACTTATCCAAACCTTAGCTTTGGCCAATCTTGTTTTTCCTCCATTACTTCGATCAGGAACTATAAAATGTAACTTTTTCCATCCATCATAGTCTTGCGGCCTACGAACCATAACATTCACTTCCTCATTGATGGGTGATGAGAGAAACTTCCTAGCCTTTGCTCCTCCAAAGTAAGGCTTTTTTGGCAAGTTACTAGATTTTCCTTATCTCTTCTCATCTTTTTCAATCGTCACTTGATGCTTGTGTAGCCCAATTTCTGATAGCACTCACTCCACATTCCTACACATTGCAATGGCTTCCTTTTACGGTTTTATCATATAAGCAAAGTAAATGTATTCATATACAAGTTTCTCCATGATTCTGACAAAAGCATGCAATGAACAAATGTGTATACGATCCAAGGGAATGTTGAAGATAGGCTTCTAAGTGGGATCTTCTCTATTGCGCGTCGGTGCAGCACTTGTCACCCTTCGCCAATCCTTCTTTCTGTCCTTTCCTTCCACCCTCTCTGTCAAGCATTATAGGCATGGATTATTTGTATTTGCACCATTGGAGATTCCACACATGCATTTTAAAGTTTTCAAGTCTCCTGCAAGATGCTATTCAACCAACTATTGACCATACCCTTCAACCGAGAGCATCTCACCATGTTCCTGATAATCGATAATGCTTGGAATGCTTGTGTGCATAAAGAACAATTGTAGCATCTCAAATGTTTCCTTAGGAACTTCAAATGCAGCCAACCACCACACATAGCACTTAGATTGAACACTAAAGTTTCCTAGGTTGTTCTTGTCGAATTGTAAAGCTCTATTCATCAGAGTTACACTAACTCTTTCAAGCTTTAGTCCTTTGACGACCTCACTTTCATCTAATTTTATAACAAACTTCAATTTACCATTATATTCCTCAACAGACATATTGTAGTATGTTACCATTGCCGCTTGCACCTTGTTCAAATCTAAATAGTAATTGTTGAGTTCGGTGAACTTCACCTCATATGGATTTTTTATCCCAACCTTTAGTGTTTCCGCACGTTGAACATGCATGGAATCTCCTATCAACTCCAAAACCTTTGTATTAAGTTGCCATTGGGCCTCTATTAACTTTGAAGGTTGAGGAAGAGGCACGATTCTATTTCTCTTCAGCACATGACCAAACCCATCCTTCACACCTTTGAATATCTTTGAGTAAGTCGTTGTGCTAATATTGGCGCTGTCACAAATAGATTGTACATCCACAGTTGAAAACTCATTTGACACATCTTTTAATGTGCATTCAATCACCTTTTCCTTCACAGCCTTAAACTTAAGATTGCTCAAAGTGTTTTCCAATGTGCTTGCCTTCAGCAATCTATTAATACATGATCCAACCTCACTCTCACCTAAGTTCTCTTTTTGAGCTACCTTACATGCTTTGATGCATTGCTTCCACTAGTCGCTATTCACAATTAACTCATTGATTGGCTTCTTCTTTCGTTTGCGCTCCTGTGTTAGCTTGCTGTTGATCTTTCTTAAGTCGTCCAATTATGCCTTTGCCTCCTCATATGAGATACCAATGTCATGGATAGTGTCCTGCATTGACATAATTTGATTGTTTTATTAGTGTCATTCAGTTGTATCACTTGTCCTATGAGTTATTTTATATGAATTTGATGCGCAGCGATCACATCATGGTAATTTTTTATGGTTGCTTGGCAAGTTGTAAATACTTTGAACGCCTGATCAAGCCGCCTAGTATAACCGAGTAACCCATTTTCACCCTCGCACACATACTTCAGCAAATTTGTGATTCTTGAGAAAGTTGGGAGGTCTATTGTTTAAGAGGTCAATTGGGTAGATTCCCCCATCAACCCACAAATCCACATGTTTCAATCCCCTTTGCCTGTAACTCTGCAAAACCTGAGGGTTGGCATTGGTACGCTGGGTTCTTTTGAATAATGGGGCATATTCAATCTCTACCTCAATATGCAGCTCCTTCTTTCATGTATTCATTTTACTATCAATAGAAACGGGGAGCCTAATCGGTTATCACAAGAGGTAGAGTGGAGATGCACAGAGAGGCACACAAAGATGCCAAGGGAAAGGAGGGTGTAAGTAATTCACTCTATTAATGAAGGTTGCATAAACACAGAGAAGAGGTCACAATAGAGCCATGAGAGAGTATAAATATGGGGGAAAATAGCTCAGAGAGTAGGGATGTCCAAGACTTTTCGTATTTTAGATATTTCTATTTTGCCTCCAAAAACATCTCCAAAAAACACAAAATTTGACCAATTTGAGAGCGGAATTTAGGTGCCGGAAAGTGCTTAAAAATAGCTAAAAATTATGAATATCAAGGGAAAAATATTCACCGTCAAAGGCGGCGGCTCGATCTAGGACAATTTTAAGCGCCAAAGTGCTTTAAAGGCGCCCGAGTGACACATGTTGATTTTTCATTATTTTTCAGACAGTCGTGCAGGTTGAGTGCAAGCTACTGGCCAATGCGGGATGCCAAGCCGGACGCCCAGGATTTTTCAGAGCTCAATTCCGAGTCCGGACGGGGAAATGGCCAAGGAAACGGTCAAGATGCGAAGGGGTGGACAAAATTTGGCCCAAATGAGTAAGTGACTCTTGGAAGCCCAAGAATGAAAGTCACAAGAAATGTTGTTGAAGAATCGTGGAGAGAGAGAGGAGGAGATCAATGTTAGCATGCGCCGATTTTTGCGGCCTTCTTGATGGAGATGGAGATGGGGGACTGCAAACAACCCCTGCAACTGATCATGGGCCTTCATTCCCTCCTGTCTGTGGATCTTATTGCCGCCCTTTTCCCATCAATTGATGGCTTGAATGCTGAGATAGAAATCTAGTCTTTCTCTCTCCTCCCTCTCTCTCTTCTAAAGGCAAGTTCATGTGGGAAGAGGAAAGAAGAAGAAAGAATGATGGAGGCTTGTCTGGCATGGATCGGATTGCTCCACGGGTTGGGAATGGTGACTTGTGATCGTCATGAGCATGAAGTGCTGCTGATTTTCAGATTTGCAGCCATGGACATGAAACCCGAAACACGCAAATAAGTGGTAATTCAATTTTTTCAAAGGAAATTTGAGATTTCATGGCTTTTGATTGATGAAATGTTGTTCATGTGGGCTAAAATTTGTTTATGTTGTTGTTTTCCATGAGTACTTGTTAATCATAATCAGAAAATCAGAAGAATATGCATCTTGTGGTTCAAAATAATACACTAAAACACGTAAAATATGGCAAATCAAGGGAAAATGATGGTTTTGGGCATAAAAATGGAAAAATGAATAGGAACACCAACTAAATTTTCATTTTTCTACAAGAAGGAACTAAGGGCCACAGCCCATAACCTATTTTGGATTTTCAGTAATTAAATCATGCAAAAAATAAGGGAAAATACAAGGAAAATAGAGGAAAAACACTAAAAATGGGAGAAAAATGCATTTTGGGTGCGGAAAATTAATGAAAATTAAGAACCATGTTTGTGAATGTTTGTGGGAATTGAAGCATGAGGATTTGCCTCAGTTCAACCCCACCTTCTTGTTCTAGTGTGTTTTTCTCGCTTTCTACACATAAAATGATGGCAAAATACCCTATAAATCTATACCACAATGCAACATTTGATCGATGGGAGGGTAGAGTGGTTAAAGTGTGTCTAAATGTGGAGCAAGATGATGAAAAGATTGCTATTTTTTTTTGCATGCCATATAGGTCGGTGAATGATTGTAAAATAAGAGCCTAGTAGCACGAGGGTTTCCTTGGTGCTAGGTTTGTGCAACGCCACATAAGAACGGTAGTTGAAAATCATTGAAGGGATGTTTTCCACATGTGCACAATATTGATTTCCTAACTGTTTGAGCACTTAGCATCCACACTATGCATAAGTCATGGAAATATTTAAGGGTATCAGAAATCCTGGATGCACAGCAATTGTTTTCATTAGGACCTTGACCCACATTGAGTGAGAGACAGGACACCCTAAGCCATTGGCTAGTCGTGGGGTCTAGGGAAAAGAGAAGTAAGGACATTGGTACATTCCTGTATACGATTAAATGGTACCTTGAGTGGATTTTGTGCGAAATGTTTATATGTTGAGCGACGCATCGAGGGGCCAATCCCCAAGGTGTAGGAGAGTCACAGAGGGTTGATGGCACTCAGCCGTTGGAGGACCCCCTATGTCTGTGCTTCGTGCCATTAGGCAATGTGTAAGGGACTCCCTCTGAGGAGTAGTGGGTGAGAGAAGAGTGGACTACAAACGACGTAATACAAACACAAAACATTTAGGAAGGCAATGTATGTGTCATCAGCTCTCCTGGCTGCAAGGCCATGGGGTTGTTGAGCGTGTGAGATAGAGGTCCGGCTAGTGCATGAGCCAGTGCCGGCCCGTTCTAGGGTCCATCAGTGGTGCGTATGTCGGGAGCCGCTTAAAAGTAGCGGTCCTCGAATCCTGGTTGTCTAGGGACGAACTAGCAATTTATGCCAAAGGATGGTTTGGCGTGAAAAGCGAGCTCTATCGAACTATCATGAATTCGATTTGGCGAGCTCTCTTTGCGAAGTCAAGCTGGATGTGAATCTCTTACAGCTTATTAAGCTTTCCCCAGGAGTACGTAAGGAATTTAGAAAGATCCTACGTACCAGGTATATCGTAGAACCTTTGGGTATTGCGCGAGTTGGTGATGAGTGGTTCGAGCATGCTGAGAAGCATTGCCCAAGGGTTGCAGCCTATGTCGATGGGATATTAGTAGATTATGCCATTGTCGACACGGGATCATCTGTTAACATTATGAATTCTGAATTGATGGAAAGGTTGGGTCTTGCGATCCAGAAAGATACCTCCACAATTCTCAGAATGGCAGATGATAGTTTGAGACAGCCAGAAGGCTGCATTACTAAGGTCCATGTCACTGTTGCAAATGTCGAATGCCTGTTGGACTTTAGGGTGATTCGTTTTGCGGGCCGTCCAAGTTACCAAGTATTACTCGGACCTTGGATCTTGCAAGCGGACTGCCAAGTAGATATACCCGATGGTCGACTAATATTTGGCAGAGGTGCCCAGCGTGTGGTGGTTGATGCTTATCCTGAGTCCCCGCAAAGTGAGAGAGCTCCTCTATCTTCTACAGAATTGGAGACATTAGAAGATTTATCTGCCAGTGAGACATCGTCGAGTAATGAGTCCAAAGAGGGATCCACCACGAAAGACATCTATCAGATCACTTTGAACGAGCCGATAGAGGGCCAAGATTGTATAAGAGATGCAGATGTTATCGAGCTAGACCTTGGTATGCCTGATGATTCGTGGCCAATCAAATTAGGTTCTATGCTCAGCACAACAGAAAGGGAGGACTATGTGGCCCTGATCCAGGAATTCCGTGATATCTTTGCTTGGAGTTATGATGAGTTAAGAGGCATTCCTCCTAGTCTTGCTGTTCATACAATTCTGTTGAAAGAGGGCAGTCGTCCTGTACGACAGAAAGTAAGGCGTATGCCTTTCGAATTAAGGGACGGGCTGTTTGAAGAATTACAGAAGTTTCGGAAAGCAGGTTTGATTTTTCCTGTGCAACACACGGAATGGTGTTCGCCAGTTGTGATAAGAAAGAAGAATAATAATCAAATTCGATTATGTGTAGACTTTAGGGAGCTGAATAAGCAGACAGTTAAGGACTACTACCCGTTGCCATTTATTGACCAGATTTTGGATCAATTAGCGGGTAGGGAGATATATTCATTTATGGATTGCTTTGTAGGATATAACCAGATGGCAATTGAAGAAGAGGACAAGTTGAAAACAACTTTTATTACTGTATTTGGTACTTTTGCGTACCATGGGATGGCCTTTGGTTTATGCAATGCGCCTGGTTCGTGGCAACGAATAGCAGATAAGACATTCGGTGACATATCCCCTGAAGAGTTGAAGGTGTTTATTGATGACTTAGGGGCCGCCACCGTGAGAGAAATGCAGTTGATCATTCTAAGAAAATGCTTTGAGCGCTGTAGACAATTTTACATCCCCCTAAACCCACGGAAGTGTGTTTTTGGAGTACCTTATGGGCTATTGCTGGGTCATGTGGTCAGTTCGGTAGGAATTGCGATAGACCCCGAGAAGGTCAAAGTTATAGTTGCCATGGGTCCACCACACACTCTGAAAGAAGTCCATAGCTTTCTGTCTTCGGTTGGTTATTATCGTAGATTCATAAACGCGTTGGCAGAAAGAACATTGCCGCTTACAAATTTATTGTCCTTTAGCTGTTCGTTTGTATGGGGTGACCCTTGTAAGATAGCATTTGAGGATGTGAAATAGGAACTAGCAAGAGCTCCCGTTTTAAAAGCACCTAAAAGAGGTGAGGTGTTCTATATATTTTCGGCAGCCACCATGTATAGTGTCAACTGCTGTTTAGCCCAAGTTTGGGAAGAGAAGTGGTACCACCCGATTGCTTTTGCTAGCCGGAAGCTGGGGGTATCCGAAATCAACTATACCTACATGGAGAAATTGTGTCTGGCGATGGTCTTTGGGACCAAGAAATTCAGGCATTACATTCTCTATGAGAAAGTCGTGCTTTATACGAAGGCCCTCCGGAGGGACTTCGATTATTGATGAATAAGCTACAGTCGCCTGATCGTCTAGCAAAGTGGTTGATCACTTTGTAGGAATTTGATTATGAAATCAGGAGTAAGCCACCAAGGTTGCAAGGCATCGTGGAATGTCTAGTGGACTTTGGGGAGCCGAAAGAATCTATGGTGGTTGAAGGTAGTGACATGGAGTTGTTATTTAAAATAGATACGACATCTATTCCCTCCTGGTATGCTGCAATAACGCATTATTTATCAATAGGAGAGGCGGGATCCAAATTATCTAAAGCTGAGAGAAGGAAAATTAAGCAGCAAGCGTTAAAGTTTGCCTTGATCGTAGGTACATTATATCGGCAAGGGGTTGATGACATCTATTGCCGGTGTGTGATGCCTGACGAGGTGCCATTCATTTTGGAAGAGTGCCATGATTCTGCTTGCGGTGGCCATTTTGCTGGATGGCTTACATCACAAAAGGCTTTAAGAGCAGGTTATTGGTGGCCTGCCATCTTCTAGGATGCGTTTGCGTATGTTAAGCGATGTGATATTTGCCAACGACATGATAGTCAAGAGAATAGGAAACGACCACTCACCCGTATTATGGCAATACTTCCATTTGAGAAGTGGGGAATAGACTTTGTGGGTCCTATTACTCCGTCATCGACTACGCAAAAGAGGTACATCATTGTAGTAACTGACTACTTCACAAAGTGGTCAGAAGCACGTGCAACAAGGAAAGATGATGCTAAAGAAACTGCTAGTTTCCTTTTAGAGCAGTAATATGCCGTTTTGGTCCACCAAAAGAATTAGTGTCCGACCGCGGAACCCATTTCTTGAATAAGGTAATCAAAGACTTGACAGAGACTTGACAAATCAAGCATAACAAGACAACCCCATATAATCCGCAAGCCAATGGGCAAGTTGAAAGCACCAACAAGCAGCTTGTGGGCATCCTGTCCAAAATTGTGTCGGAAAAGAAACGGGATTGGGATAAAAAGTTATATGTAGCAGTTTGGACCTATAATACGACCTTCAAACGAGCCACTGGCCATACCCCGTTCAAGTTAGTATATGGGGAGGAGTGTGTCTTGCCTTTAGAGATTGAGCTGCCGACTATTCGGTTTGCCATCAATCATTCTTTGAGTGATGAAGATGCACTTTTTGAGCGCTTGACGACACTGGCACATTTAGATGAGCTTAAACTACAGAGCTTATTGCACCAAGAAGTGGCGAAGCACTGAATGAAGCAGCTACACGACCTTAAAGCCAAGAAATACACCTTCAAGAAAGGACAACTTGTTCTGTATTATGATACACGACGTGAATTATTTCCAGGCAAGCTAGAGCCCAAATGGGATGGGCCCTATAGGATCGTTAGAATAGGAAAGAATAAATCCACAGTCTTGTTAGCTGACCTTGAGGGGATAGAATTTAAAAATAAGGTTAATCTTAATAAGATTAAACCTTATTATTTCTAATTGCACTAATGCTATGACTGCCCTTGCAGGTCTAGGCGAGATCGATCAAACATCTGCAAGGAAATCGTGATAGAGGTTGATGGGTCGTCTGATCCCTTATTTAGAACACCCATATTTAGAACAGAGGTATCATCAGGGAAAGCTCATTTGGTGGAGCAAAGGATACAAGGTGACTGAGTAAGAAGGCGGGACATTTATTTGGGAGATCAAGGTCTTCTACCATCACTGCCTACAAGTTTTAACGAGCATCCCTGTTGAATTCAATGATGATGGAGGGATGGAGCCTACAGTCCACCTGTTGAATATGCTGAATTTCGATTACCATAATTACGAGTAGAGTTCCGGATGGCAGGATATGTAAACCCTTTATGGACGTACACCTTGTACTTTGATGGGGCGTCCAGGGGTGCATGCAAAAAAGGAAGTGTAGGAGTTGTTATCCGAGACCCCCGACGACGCATTGTCATGAAGTTAGTGGCTTATCTCGAGGTGAATTTTACCAATAATATGGCAGAATACAAGGCCCTAATAATGGGTTTGAATATTGCAAAGAAGGGTGGTATCCGCTAGTTATTGGTGAAAGGGGACTCTCAGTTGGTTTTAAATCAACTCAATGGGACGTACATGGTACGAAACCCCATCCTTTGCATGTACCATCATACTGCCATAGCCCTGTAGACGAATTTGATAGAGTGTCTTTTCAGCTGATTCCACGGAATTGGAATTAGTTTTCCGATTCATTGGCTAATTTTGCGTATGAAGAAGACCTCTTCTTTAATTGTGGCCCTTGTCCCAATATATCTATTGATGGTGAGACATGACCTGGTCATTTGTGGGGTATGCTTTCTGAACATGCCCTCTTTGGCAGACGATGGTTGATCTGGGTGATGCAGAGGGTAAGCGAGACTCGTCTGCCTTTATTATCTTGGACCCACAGACTAATTAGACGACATGTGATGCGAACACCTCTTGCGATATACGCAGGAGGGATGGGTCATAATTTAATGCGCCTAGTTTAGGGCTACAAGCCTCTGTTTCCCTGGGAATGATATGCTTTGATGTCTATCATAGTTGTTTCCAGGAGGATGTTATGCAAAGTCATGTTTGATTTCATTAGGCCAAGAGGGCCGATTCAGTTTTGTAGTGAAGTGTTTTATTTCATTAGGCCAAGAGGGCCATTTCCCTGTCTAGTGCAGGTGCGTTTAATCGGGTTTTTGTTTTAAGTGTTGTGCTGGACAGGTTTTGTGATTCATGGAATTTGGTGGAGCCTGGAGGAGCCTTTGCTACGATGGAAGCTTCTTGTGGCCAATCCAGGTGACATCTCTCCTTTAGGAGTACCTTTCTTTCCTATTATATGTATTTGTACTTGTCGAGGGGATATATTTTTATTGGGGACCGGCAACCAAGGCATGAAGTCCCAAGATTAGGCTAAGTATGTTTGAGGGAGGTCGGAGTAGTCATTGCCTCCTGTAAAGACATTGTCAGGCATCGAAAGACATGTTTTAGAAGGAAGTCTTAGTGGCCCTGTTCTGCTAGCCTGTTAGGTTTCTTGCCAATGAGAGCGGAATTTAGGTGCCGAAAAGTGCTTAAAAATAGCTAAAAATTATGAATATCAAGGGAAAAATATTCACCGTCAAAGGCGGCGGCTCGATCTAGGACGATTTTAAGCGCCAAAGTGCTTTAAAGGCACCCGAGCGACACATGTTGATTTTTCATAAATTTTTAGATAGTCATGCGGGTTGACACGAGCTATTGGCCAATGCGGGATGCCAAGTCAGACGCCCAGGATTTTTCAGAGCTCAATTCCGAGTCCAGACGGGGAAATGGCCAAGGAAACGGTCAAGATGCGAAGGGGTGGACAAAATTTGGCCCAAATGAGTAAGTGACTCTTGGAAGCCCAAGAATGAAAGTCACAAGAAATGTTGTTGAAGAATCGTGGAGAGAGAGAGGAGGAGATCAATGTTAGCATGCGCCGATTTTTGCGGCCTTCTTGATGGAGATGGAGATGGGGGACTGCAAACAACCCCTGCAACTGATCATGGGCCTTCATTCCCTCCTGTCTGTGGATCTTATTGCCGCCCTTTTCCCATCAATTGATGGCTTGAATGCTGAGATAGAAATCTAGTCTTTCTCTCTCCTCCCTCTCTCTCTTCTAAAGGCAAGTTCATGTGGGAAGAGGAAAGAAGAAGAAAGAATGATGGAGGCTTGTCTGGCATGGATCGGATTGCTCCACGGGTTGGGAATGGTGACTTGTGATCGTCATGAGCATGAAGTGCTGCTGATTTTCAGATTTGCAGCCATGGACATGAAACCCGAAACACGCAAATAAGTGGTAATTCAATTTTTTCAAAGGAAATTTGAGATTTCATGGCTTTTGATTGATGAAATGTTGTTCATGTGGGCTAAAATTTGTTTATGTTGTTGTTTTCCATGAGTACTTGTTAATCATAATCAGAAAATCAGAAGAATATGCATCTTGTGGTTCAAAATAATACACTAAAACATGTAAAATATGGAAAATCAAGGGAAAATGATGGTTTTGGGCATAAAAATGGAAAAATGAATAGGAACACCAACTAAATTTTCATTTTTGCTGCAAGAAGGAACTAAGGGCCACAGCCCATAACCTATTTTGGATTTTCAATAATTAAATAATGCAAAAAATAAGGGAAAATACAAGAAAAATAGAGGGAAAACACTAAAAATTGGGGAAAAATGCATTTTGGGTGCGGAAAATTAGTGAAAATTAAGAACCATGTTTGTGAATGTTTGTGGGGATTGAAACATGAGGATTTGCCTCAGTTCAACCCCACCTTCTTGTTCTAGTGTGTTTTTTCCGCTTTCTACACATAAAATGATGGCAAAATACCCTATAAATCCATACCACAATGCAACATTTGATCAATGGGAGGGTAGAGTGGTTAAAGTGTGTCTAAATGTGGAGCAAGATGATGAAAAGATTGTTGTTTTTTTTGCATGCCATATAGGTCGGTGAATGATTGTAAAATAAGAGCCTAGTAGCACGAGGGTTTCCTTGGTGCTAGGTTTGTGCAACGCCACATAAGAACGGTAGTTGAAAATCATTGAAGGGATGTTTTCCACATGTGCACAATATTGATTTCCTAACTGTTTGAGCACTTAGCATCCACACTATGCATAAGTCATGGAAATATTTAAGGGTATCAGAAATCCTGGATGCACAGCAATTGTTTTTATTAGGACCTTGACCCATGTTGAGTGAGACAGGACACCCTAAGCCATAGGCTAGTCGTGGGGTCTAGGGAAAAGAGAAGTAAGGACATTGGTACATTCCTGTATACGATTAAATGGTACCTTGAGTGGATTTTGTATGAAATGTTTATATATTGAGCGATGCATCGAGGGGCCAATCCCCAAGGTGTAGGAGAGTTGCAGAGGGTTGACGGCACTCAGTCGTTGGAGGACCCCCTATGTCTGTGCTTCGTGCCATTAGGCAATGTGTAAGGGACTCCCTCTGAGGAGTAGTGGGTGAGAGAAGAGTGGACTAAAAACGACGTAATACAAACACATGACATTTAGGAAGGCAATGTATGTGTCATCAGCGCTCCTGGCCGCGAGGCCATGGGGTTGTTGAGCGCATGAGATAGAGGTCCGGCTAGTGCATGAGCCAGTGCCGGCCCGTTCTAGGGTCCATCACAATTGGTTTGTTTTTTGACCAAAAGCTAGAATATAAAAAATCCCCAAAATATCTTAAAAGGAACTTCCAAATTTTTATTTTCCTTGTTCTCGATTAAAAAATCAATTACCTCATACCTACTAATCATTTTGCATTGAAAACGAAGCACCACACTCCCGTAACTAACTCCTTTTTGCACATAAAATTTGGTTGAAAAAGACTTCTTGAATGAGGAGAGAGAAGGAATTCGAGTATATCTTTGTAGATAATATAAAAAAGGCAAAACAAGATTACAAAAGTGGAGAGAGAGGATGATTATTTTACTATTATTCTCTCCTCTTTTCCTTGTTTTAAGGAGGAGAGAGGGGGGGCTAAAAGGCCCATTTGTGAGTTCATTTTTTCCTAATGCTTCATAGGATGCCAACAAAGATTATGTTTGACCCTAACACTAAATTTATAGGCAACTTTTGCAAGAGTTTGTTCTCTTTTATGGAGACTATGTTGACTCCTAGCACCGCTTATCATCCACAAATGGATGGCCAAATAGAAAGGATCAGTAAATGGCTAGAGGTATATTTATGACACTTTTCCATAGTACACAAAATGCATGGGATCATTGGCTTCACCTTGCAGTGTTTTGCTATAATAATACTCATCACATGAGTATTGGAATGTCTCCTTTTTAAGCATTGTATGGTTACAAAGTTCAAGTGCCTTCTGTGTTGTTTCATGATGATGTGAATCCTTATGCTCATGAAGAGTAAGAGAAGATGGAGGCTCTTATGAAGCAATGCAAGGAAAATATTAGAAAAGCTCAAGAGACAATGAAATCCTATGTGGATGAGAAATGAAGGCATGTGGAATTTGACAAAGATGAATGGTTTTTCTTGAAGGTTCAAAAATCTCATTATGCTTCTCTTAAGGGAGGGCATAATAAACTTGCACATTGTTTTTATAGTCCATACAAAATAATGAAGCAAGTTGGGGATCTTGCATATCAACTTGATTTGCCTTCAACTACTCGTATCCACAATGTCTTCCATGTATCTCAACTTAAAAAGCATGTTGGCCTTGAAATTCAAGTTCTTGAAGAACTACCTTTCCTTAATGAAGATGGTTTTATCATTTATGAACCCAAAAAGATTGTTAGCAAGCAGGAGAAGGTTCTAAGGAACCGAATTCTTGTGGAGTATCTCATTAAGTGGAAGGGTTTGTCTATGGAAGAGTCTTCGTGGCAACATGCTTCATATTTAGACCGATTTTCATGGCTACGTCAAGAGGATACTTCCCTCAATGACTAGTAAATAGCTTGATGCATTAAGTTTTTGTACATAAATTATTTGCCTTGTCTTCATCAAAACTAGACTTTGACGGCATGACTGAATACTACATATTGTCCTCTACATTTCTATAGTTTGCATATGGAATTTAGACACTTATACTTCAAGTTATGGCCAAACTTATATTATAGCCTATTTTGGATAGCCTATAGAAATTTCTTCACCAAATGTACTCCTTCATCGACTTACATGTTAGTCTTCAACTTCAAGTTTCATTTCAACATGGTCTATATGATTTGAACTATCCTTGTAGTCTTCTTTTGTAATTTGTCCCAATCTTAGCTTTGAGGACAAAACTCTTTTATGTCAGGATGGCTTGTAATAAAGTAAAATTAATACCTTTGCCAATATTAAGCCTTAGGTCTAGGGTTAGATATAAAAGGCTAAGTTATAACTTGCCAAGCATCTTTTTGCCAATTATAAATATTTCTTGTTTGAGGTTTCCACCTCCCACATACTCTTTGGCCACCATGGCATTTGTGGGAGCTCTTCGAGCTCTACCCCGAGACCTACGGACCACTTATTGCTCAAGTGTTTCGAACCGAGCAGCCATGGCTACCTCTCACATAGCCGTCGCGCAATGCCTACCTTACGGGTGTAGTGAGCTTACCTTGATGCTCGATCGAGTACCTTCCTCTCTCTTACACCCCTGCAGCTCCACGATCCTTGAGGCAAGCTCAAGCAACCTCAATCCCTCTCCCATGAGCTTCATCCTCCATAGCCACATATGAGACAAGAGAAGAGAGGAGAGGAGGAGGAGATGAAGAGAGAAGATGGAGAGCTTCTTCTCCAAGATCCCTCACCCTCACACGATCACTACCTCACTCCCTCACACTCTCTCAATCCCTCTCTTAAGCACAAGCAAGGAGGCAAGAAGGCAAGAAGGCAAGAAACAAGAGGAAAAGAAGAGGACGCTTTCTGCCACACACAAGAATGAGCTTCTCATTCACTTTTTAACTTTATATACATGCCCTAATTTCCATGGGCGGTCATCCCCCTTTTTTTTATATGGCTGGCCATTAGCCTAGGCCTCTCATTGTCCGTCTATCCTCCTAGCTTTCTTTCCACTGCCTGTCTACATTTACAAATTGCACGAGTGAGAGCCCGGCGCTCTTTTACAAGATTTCAGGGTGCGCCTTTTCCATTTTAAAATGCGCCTTTCCACTTTGGCATTTGCCTTGGACTTTTAAGGTTGCCCTTGCGCTTTTGGTCTTTTTTCCTCTTCTTTCTTCAGTCAGGCTACCTTTTTTCCACCTTTGCCCTATGTCTTTTCCGCTTTCTTTTGCTTTCTTCGTGTTGGGGTTAACATTACCCCCCTCCTAGACGAGTGCCAGTCCCATGGCACTGTGGTGGGAAGTAGTGGGGTAGATGATTCCATTGCTAGGTGTAACAGGTGGGTAGAGGACACTGAGGCTTGTGAATGAGAGGTGATGGGGTTTGATGACGATGACCAGGAGAGATTCCAGCGTGCTTTAGTCTTCCTGACAATTCTCGGCATCTTTCTCACTGTTTTGGTGCCCTTATGGAGCCGGTCGTCGTTTGAGTATCCGAAATGCTTGAAACAAGAAGCAGTCCCTTAGGAGGATGGTATTGGAGGGATTTATTCTGGAGAAACCCCCCGAACGCTGTTTGCCTTGAAAAGCCGTGGCCTAGGCTGAAAACCCTTGTCTGGGAGTAGAGGACCTTCAGTTTTGAGTTGAAAGTCTTCAGGTTTGTGGTGCTAATAAGCGATCTGTAGATCTTGAGGTAGTGGGCATGGATCATCGAACGGTGAGGTTCCAAGATCGATGCCAATGGCAGCCCATCAGTAGGCTGACGGTTGTCAACATGAAATCTGTTGAGCCATTGAAACCTTCACAGCGAAGCTCGTGAAGTTGCAGTAATGGGGTCATGTCCGACTTCTGGAAAAATTCATTGTCATTGGAGGATGTAGTAGATGATCGCCTTCAGCCAAGCAGCCCGTTCTTGACATATGAATATAACCTGCAAGAAAAGTGGTGCACTTCCTAGGGGGTGTGTCTGTCTCACTGTGTAGTGCATGGTGCCCGTACCAGTGGAACTGGGAGATGGGTCTAACCTTGGGCAAGCCCTTGGTAATGTCCCACACTTGAGGAACCAGTTCGTGCAGCTTTTGAGGTGCGGTGCGAAACTGAGGGTGACAGGTCCGAAAGTCCTGCCCTTGATGTGCCCTAAGTGTAAAGTGGGGGAGGGGCTAGAGAGGACTCTAGATGCAGTGAGTATGGTGCACCATAATAGTAATTGAAGACAGCAAGCACTTTCTTTTCTTTCCTTTTCTTTTCTTTCAGTTTTTTTTTTTTGTGAATGAGAGAGAGTACATTGGGCAAGGTATGGGGCACCTATTTAGTCACGGGGCGGTCGCAGGCCTCGTGATAAAAATGCGCCACTTTGTAGGTATTCCTTAATACCGGCCCTAGCTCTTAGAGGAGTGGTGGACAAAAAGGGGTGATTACACCTTGCAAAACGGGTGTCACTCATATTTTCTAATAGCTCTAAGCAAAAGGCTGGGAGGAGAGTAGCGCGCATCATCAACCTCGTCATGGCTCTACTATCTATTCCTAGGTTAAGATAAAAAAAGAGTGGAGGGAGATGGGCTTCCTCTACTGCAGGTTTCTGGAGCAGCAGGAATTTGAGAAGTCGGAGGTAATTACAAGTGGTTAAGAATGCTGGATCGGGGCAGGAAGAGAAATTTACAAGGAAACGATTTATGGAGGGAAGCAAATCTTCTACCCTAAATACTAAGCACTCCTCCGGGCTTCTAGCATTTACATTATAGATTCTCGCGAAGTCAAAATCCCCATGCAAATCTCTGTTGTAATCCACTCCATGCCTATGGGGGTAGGGCATGTAGATGGGATCATTGCGCTCTTCGGGGAGGAGCTACAAAATGCAGTCCAGGCATCAAAATTGGTGTCCCAAATCCTCCTCTGCCATTTCAGCTGTGCCTCATAGCCTTAGACGGATTTGGGAACCAGACCAACCTTGTCTTCCCAGTATTCTCGTGGCTCTTGTCTCCACCTGGTTATTATCATGCTTCTCTCTTCCATCCATCTATTTGCGAGTTCGTTAGCCAGATCTTTGATCTTGGCTACGACTCCTAGAGGTAGGGCCCGGTCCAAGGAGCATGGAAAAGCGAATGAAAGCTCGAATGGCCTCTTATGTAGCTCTCTCTGGCGCCATATGATCAACTCCTGGGGCCAATCTACAGGATGTGTATCATTTCGCAGTGGCATGGGCTCCTCAGGAAGTTGTTGTGGAAGTATGCGCGCTCGGCGTTGGGCCTCCTCTACTAACTCTTGCCTCCTTCTCCTTGCTGCAATTATGCGTTCAGGTAGCTCGGCGCCGGCGGGTTCCTCCTGTGGGATCTCTGGTTGAGGCGGACTCGGCGTCCTTTGTGGCTCTTCGTCCTCATCTTGCTCAAAGTCCGGGCCCTCTTCGACATTTCGCTCTACCACAAGAGGAACGACTGGTGGTGGTGGCGGTGGCTACTCCTGCTCCTGAAAACCCAACTCCTTGAGCTCCGCAGTGGAAAGGCCTGTACAACACAGGTAGTAGAACTGTTGCTCTTTAGTTATTCCTGTACTTGTTGGAAGCTCCCGCTCCTGAAGGCCGTATCGTAGCGCCCGAGTGCTTAGCTCCAACTTTCTTTTTACATGTTCCACTATATCATCGCCCTCAGCTTGCGTCACATGGAGCACCGTGTTGAGAAAGGCCTATCGCTGGGTCTTAGTGGTTACCTCTGCAGCCTCAACCCTAGCCTCGGCCAGCATTCTTTCACACTTTGCCACCGCAAGCCGTTCTGTTAAATCCCGCACCCTGTCAAAGTTCTTTCTTTCCCACTCCATGGCTCTCTCCTCCATCTTTTGCCTTTGTTCCTCTAGCTGGCCCGCCAGGGTGGTTACCACCTGTTGCTGCTCATTTGATAAGAACCATAACTAGTTTCTTTCTTTTAGTTTCTGAGAGAGTTGTTCTTCAGCGATCCCTGTTGCTTGATCAACAATGCTGAGCCTAAGGTGCGCTTCGGTCAGGATTTCTGATTTCTCTTGGACCAACTATTCTAGGCTCTGGATTTCAGTGCGGAGCAGCCTCTTCTAATTAAAGGTCATGGCCATGAGGACTTCTAGGTCTTCCTGGGAGGTCTCCAGTACATCTTGCAATCTCTGCACTTCATCCTATAATCGTTTTGCTTCAGCTGTGCTGAGACCCCCGGCCCTTCATTTTTCAGGAATTCGATTTCCCTGATTAGCCTGTCCTGTTCTTCTTGCTCCTGCCATGACTGGGGCTCCGCTGCATGTTCTTGTGGAACAATGGCTTCGCCTTCCTGAACCTTCCGTTAGAGCTTTTCCACTTGGGCCACCCTTTGCTGGAGATCACTGTATTGCTGCGTCAAAAGTTTTATGTTCCTTTGTTCTGCCACCAGGCTCTGCTCCTCATCCTCTAGCCTTTGCCTAAGGCGGCTTTCATTGGTTTGGGCTTGCTTCGTTTTCTCTTCTAGGTGGTCTTGCAAGGCTTTTATCTCTCTCCATTTGTCAGCTTCCTGCCTTGAGACCTCTAGCCTGAGGGCCGCTGACGTCTCACTTTCTTTCTCTAGTTCCAGCAGGGCTACCTTCTTTTCTTCTTTTGCCTTGTCCAGTTGAGTCAGTAACTCGGCCACATATGCGTCATAGTCTGCGGTAGGTATGGGAGTATTGGGCATGGTGGTCGATGCCTCCATCCTCTGTCGTTTGGAATCTTGCCATGACTCTGCATCTACGGTGGCGGGCCTTTTCAATCAAGTTTCAGGGACAATTTTGGCCACCTTGCTCATCACGAGCATCTGCATCATGGTCATGAGCTGTGCCGCGTCGAGAGGAGGCGTGGGTTGTGCAGCGGTTGTGATCGTAATTTGAGCTGTTGTTGGCACAAAGGAGGGAGGGAGTGGATGTAGGAGGGACTTGCCCTTACCTACGACCACCGGTGCTGCTTCCACACTTGTGCTGGCTTCGGCTTTATGGCCAGGGCTTGTGGGTTCAAGTTCTCCGTGTCAAGATTGTGGGAGAGAAGGAAGGAGTCTCGCTTGAAGCTTTCTTGCTTGCACAATGGGGGAAGACACACAAGGGTGGAGGCTGAAAACAGTTTTCCTCTTCTTCGTTGTGGAAGCCAAAAAAGAACTCTAGTACAAAGAAATAGAAGAACCCTATATATAGGTCTCAAACCAAACTCAACTAACTAAGGTGGCATACTAACTGAGCCACGAACTAGAGTAGATAAGGATAGCTATCATGTAGCTATTATTCATGGGCGGTGTACCAACCGCGTCTGCAACTAACAAGTCGGTGACATAAATACACAACAGTCACCCTGGCGTATCACGAGTGGAGCTCGATATCTCAACACTCCCCCTCGAGCTCAATCCCAATTCCTGTACACCAAGCAGGTCTCTGAACTTGCGCAGCTTCTCTACGCCCAATGCCTTCGTGAATATGTCAGCTACGTGATCCTCTGTGCTGACATAAACTATATCAATAAGACCTAGTAAAACCCTCTCTCACACATAGTGATAATGCACCTCAATGTGCTTTGTTCTAGCATGATAGACTGGGTTATTTGCCAAGTGTATACTACTCATGTTGTCACAATAGATGACAACTGGTCCATCTGTAGACTGATGCATATCATAAAGTAACTTATGCAACCAAGCTACCTCACATGCAGCCATTGATGCACCCCTGTACTCAGCCTTTGTGCTCGACAAGGCAACTGTAGGCTGTTTCTTGCTGCTCCAAGTGACTGCAGCACTCCCAAAAGAGAACACATATCCACTGGTAGATCGTCTATCAGAAATACTACCAGCCCAATCAGCATCAGTGTATCCATGCAACTGTATCTGAACCCTAGTCTCATAAAATAGTCCATACTGCAATGTGGACTTCACATACCTGAGTATACGTCTAGCCGCATCCAAATGTGGTTTCCTTGGAGCCTGCATAAACTGACTTACCAATCCAACAGCATAGCTTAAATCTGGCCTGGTAATAGTCATATAAATCAAACTTCCTACTATGCGTCTGTACATAGTAGGGTCTTCTAGAAGCTCACCTGCATCTGTGCTCAGCTTCATATTTTGCTCCAAAGGAACTGAAATAGGCTTACAGCCTGTCATCCCATATTTGGACAGCATGTCCAATCCATACTACCTCTGCAAGAGCTGTATCCCACTTGGTGATCTAATCACCTCAATGCCCAAGAAATAACGCAGCTCTCCCAAATCCTTCATCTCAAACTTCTGCTTCAATAGCATTTTCACATGAAGGATATCTTCATCACTGTCACCTGCCTGTCATAATCAAATCATCAACATAAATGACAAGTAGCATAATACCTTTCTCTGTTTTTCTCACATAAAGTGGAAAATCTGCCTTGGAAATCTGAAAGCCAATAATGACAAGATACTGTCCTATCTTGTCAGACCATGCTCTAGGTGCTTGCTTCAAACCATACAAGGCTTTCTTCAACCTGCAAACAAACTCAGGATGAACAGCATGCACATAACCTGGTGGCTGCTCCATATAGACCTCTTCTTGCAAATCACCATGCAAGAAGGCATTCTTTACATCCATCTGATGTAAAGACCATCCCTTTGATGCAGCCATAGCAATGACTGCTCTTACCGTTGCCATCCTTGCAACTGGACTGAATGTTTCTTCATAGTCAATGCCATATGTTTGTGCATACCCCTTGACTACTAACCTTGCCTTGTATCTGTTCACAGAACCATCTGCATTGTGCTTCACCTTATAAACCCACTTACAGCCAATTGCATTCTTACCTTTAGGCAAAGGTACTAACTCCCATGTAGCATTTGCTTCCAAGGCATCCATTTCTTCATCCATGGCTTTCTCCCATTTTTCTTTTCCCATGGCTTGCTCAAAAGATGTGGGTTCTGGTTCCTGTATCACTTTGACCATATATGCATAGTGAATGGCTGTAAATCCATCATATTTCAGCCTATCCACAGGATACCTAGCTCTCGTAGACCTGCGCAAAGTAGGTTCACTCCCAGGTGCTCTCAAAACATCCCTGGTCTTCCTTACTCCAGGTGTAACAATAGAAGGAATACCCAACTCATCATCAATACTCTGTTCTGAGCCACTGGATTCACCATCCACATAAGAGTGACCTGCATTCACATCAAACATGGGCTGATCAACCTTCTCTTTTCCTTTTCGTGATACCTGCATACCACTATCTGCATTGCTTTGAGAAGATTCTCCTAATCTCAATCTGCCTGTCCATGGTGAAGAATGTGAACCACTACTAGAGGACGCTCCAGGTCCACTAATATTTTGTGACTGCTGCTGTGAATTCTGTGCAGCATTACCATTTTGTGCATCTATATCATCAATCACATTTACTGGTTTATACCAGCTACTCATCTCATCAAAAACAACATCTCTGCTCACTGTAAACTTATGAGTAGAAGGGTTATAGCATCTATACCCTTTTTGCTGCAGAGAGTAACCAATAAAGATGCACTTCTCAGCTTTTGGATCCAACTTGGATCTCAACTCATCTGGCACATGTACATAGGCAATGCAACCAAAAATTTTCAAATGAGAAATATCTGGTTTCCTACCAGTATACCTCTCCTCTGGAGTCATTCCATGTATTGCTGTAGTGGGAGTCCTGTTCATTATGTAGACTGCTGTAGCAACTGCTTCAGCCCAATAAAAATCTGGCAAGTCTTTTTCATTGAGCATGGCACGAGATACCTCTCCAATATGCCTGTTTTTTCTTTCTGCAATTCCATTTTGTTGTGGGGTATGACTGCATGAATATTGCTGCTTTATGCCATGCTCCTGCAGGAACCTTGCAAACTCATTTGAGAGGTAGTCTCCCCCTCCATCTGACCTTAGGCATTTTATCTACAGGCCTGTTTCTTTTTCAACCATAGCTTTAAGAGTTTTGAAATGCCCAAAAACTTCACTTTTCTTTTTCATAAAATACACCCAAACTTTTCTGCTATAGTCATCAATAAAACTGACAAAATAATGACAGCCTCCAAGAGATGCAACTTTAGTTGTCCACACATCAGAGTGGATTAATTCCAATGGCTTCTTACTCTCTTGAACATGTCTAGGAAATGGTTTCCTTGCCTGTTTTCCAAACTGACAGGCTTCACATACCTTATGCATTTCTGCAACCTTGAATTTCGGCAAACCTGCAACAATATTTTGGGCCTGCATTGATTTAAGTCGCTGTATATTAACATGACCAATGCATTTATGCTAGATATCAATATCTGCAACTACAACAGTCCCATGTGCAAACATTGCTGCACTCAATTCAGACATGTCTGCATCCAATGTAAACATTCTGCCCTTCTTCTTTCCTTTTGCTATCAAGCGACCTTTATTTTTCATATCCTCAACAAAGCATCCATGAGGATTAAATCTGACCTGCAAGCCCTGTTCAACCATTTGACCAACAAAAACTAGATTCTTGGTGATATTCGGGACATGAAATACATCGGACAGGTATTTCTTTTTCCCATCCTGCATAGACAAAGGAATTTTTCCAATCTGCACAATAGGATGTGCAGTATCATCTCCAGTCTCCACAAATCCTGGTTTTTCCACTTTCCTTGCATCCTCCATCCATTCTGCATGACCTGTCATGTGGTTTGATGCACCTGAGTCAACATACCATACATCATTGCTTTCTTCTGCACTTGTCACAGAATTGTTCATGTGCTGCACCATAAACAAGTGCTCATTTCTGTCATCACCCTGTCTACTAGAAGATGCATAATTCCCTTGTTGCAGTTTTCCATTCATGATGTCATTCTGCTTTTTATAGCAGTCTTTAGCCATATGACCCATTTTACCACAGTAGTAGCATTCAACATTATTGTTTGCATTTTGGCCTCTTTGCCATCCACCATGACCTCTTTGGCTCCCCCTGCCTCTAGAGTTACCACGTCCTCCTCCATAGGACTGGTTTTCTTGAATTTGCTGCATATTCTGATTTCTACCACGGCCTCCAAATCGGCCTCCTCTACCTCTGCCTCTACCTCTTCCAGCATTTGAGTAGAAGATAGTTTCTTTTGAAGTTCCTCCTGAAGAAGATGCACCACCATTTCTCTGCTCCTCAGAAATTAGAAGAGCAATCAACTCCTCAAAATCAGGAAATCTTTTACGAACTGAAATGGATGTCCGAAACTGTGCATAATCCTTTCCTAGACCATTCAAGGTCACAGAAACTAAATCATCATCTTCCACTGGCGACCCAATGGAAGCAAGTGCATCTGCAATCTTCTTCACCTTCATGTGGTAGTCATTGATGCTCATATTTTCTCTTTGCACATTGTGCAACTCTTGCTTGAGCTGCATTTTCCTGGCTTGCGTATTTGTGCTATACATCTTTGACAGAGTATCCCATGCCTCCTTTGGCGTACTTGCATCCTGAATATGCACAATCATAGAGTCTGAAATGCTGATAGACAGCCAGTACATAACTTTCCTAGCTCTCTCATGCCATGCTTTGAATGCCTGCATTTGCTGTTGATTGGGAACATCAGGAAGAACTGGTTCTTCTTCATTTCCTGCAACAAATTCCCAATATCCTTTTCCCATAAGGAAATTCGTCATTCTAAACTTCCATGCTTGGAAGTTGTTCTTGTCAAGCTTTTCAGTTACAATCTGTGAAAGAGAATCAGACGCCATTACAGAACACTGCGAAAAATTCTGTCACTGCAAAAACTCAGCTTCACCCTCACAAGGGCAAATCTGCAAAACTGGCGAAAGTGGTATTTGACCACACAGTCACTTCCTAGTGACGATTTTGCATAAACAGGAACCAAGGATGATTCTGAAACTCCCAATGTCTTTGCGCACAAGCATACGATGCAATTTCTACAGTAACTATTCACCGACCTGTAGAACAGTGGCTGAACAACATAAAACTGATCCTTTTCCTGAGTGCGTGCAGAAAACTTCCGCCTCCAAAACAGGCCCCGAAATGGCCTCAAATAAAAAAAACAGGCCCCGAAATGGCCTCAAATCCCGCAGCATATACTGCCCTCTTGCTTCACCGTGAATGGCGTCTCAACCTGAGACAATGCACTCCTGCAATTTTCGGCTGTGCTACCTGCAGAGATCTGCTCCCAAAACAGAAAATGAAAGCAACACTGCTCCTCTTACCAGAACACCGCGAGCTTGGCTTGCTTTCTTGAGCTCCTTACCATGAACAAGGCTCTGATACCATGTCAAGATTGTGGGAGAGAAGGAAGGAGTCTCGCTTGAAGCTTTCTTGCTTGCACAATGGGGGAAGACACACAAGGGTGGAGGCTGAAAACAGTTTTCCTCTTCTTCGTTGTGGAAGCCAAAAAAGAACTCTAGTACAAAGAAATAGAAGAACCCTATATATGGGTCTCAAACCAAACTCAACTAACTAAGGTGGCATGCTAACTGAGCCATGAACTAGAGTAGATAAGGATAGCTATCATGTAGCTATTATTCATGGGCGGTGTACCAACCGCGTCTGCAACTGACAAGTTGGTGACATAAATACACAACGGTCACCCTGGCGTATCACGAGTGGAGCTCGATATCTCAACACTCCGCCCCCATGGGTCTCTTCCACCGACTTTCAGGTGGCTTCCACCGGTTCGGCCAGTTCCTTGAGTCGTTGCTCCTCGGCTTCTTCCTCTGCCCTCCTTTTCCTGTCCTCTTCCGCCTTCTTCGACTCCTCTCCTATTCTGGCGAGCTCCTCCTCCTCTTTCCTCCTCCTTTCTTCCTTGGCCCTTCGAGACTCTTTCTTAGCCTTTTTGATGTCAGCCCGTTCTTCCTTACTTAATTTCTCTTTTTTCTCCTTCTGTCTCCTATCATTTTTGCTTTGTTTTGTGGGTTTGGTCGCTCTTGGAGGCGGCACTTCCTACTCTTCCTTGTCGCTTACTGTTCTTTTGCTCGATTCCCCTCCGCCGTGGTGAGCTGAGCTTTGATGCGCCGCTTCCTCCTCCATGACACCCTCATTATTTATTGCTTCGTCTATGATGGCTGTCAGGATGCCCCCATATTTTATTGTAGCCACTTTTGACGCAGGTTTCTTCCTTGCGGAGCGCGCTGTTGAGGCAGAGGACTCTCCTTCCGCTGGTGCTTCCGCCAGAGTGAGGAGGGCAGCTGAACTTTGAATGGTCTTCTGTACGAATCCATTCTAGTCTATTTCTTCAGGGGTTCCTGCTGCTATGCTTTCCGACAGTGGGACCCCGATCCTGTTCATCAGCGCATTATAACGCTGGCCCGAGAAGAGGGTATGGATCATTTTTGCTTGTAGTTTCATCGCTGGGTCCGGGATGTTAGCCAAGCTGATTCCATCCACAGTATGCACCGCTTCTTTCTTGACCCCCAGCATGGTGTAAACGTCTCGTCTCGGCCTTCTCTCTTTCTTTGGCACAAGCCCCAGGGCATTTTCTATGATCATTGCATTGAGGGGCACTTGGATTCTCCTTTCTTGTTCCCCTGTCCTTATTGTGACGGTGCCACAGTTCTTGCTTTTGTCGAAATTCCTCAGGAAATCCGTGCACATACTGTAATCCACCGCCTGCCCCACCTTCTCCACGTACTTGTGGAGATGACATCTGTCCACTAAGTCTTTGATCGCGGGTTCCTCCATGATGGCTTCGTCCAGATTCAGTGTGTGCTTGAAGGTGAAGTGGCTTAATCCGCGCGTCTCGATGGCGATGCCAAATTTGGTCATTTCCTCTTCTGAGAATGGTAGTTTGCCTCCTTTGTCTTGTCTTGCCATGGCGGTGACCTGTCAACACACCATGCCAATATTAATGCCTAACAATCGGCTTATTTCTAATTAGGACTAAGTTTGAGAGAAAAATAGATGTGCTTAAAGTGGGCACACTTGCTTAGAGGCTTGGCCATTGCTATTGTTTTATTCTGCAATATTCTTCCATAGAAACTTTCTTAATTATAACAATCTGCTAGCTAGATAACATAACTTTTCATCTTTGCTCTGCTCTTGGTCACCTTGCTCCCCCCTCCGTCAGGAATCTTTCAAAGAATCCTTCCTAGGATTAGCACAGGAAGGGCGAGGTAAGCACTTGTTCGCATGGGTTGACTTACCTAGCCAATAGCCAATCATAGAAGTTTGGATTGTATTCGAGTTGGGCATGACAATCCAGAGTGGATGGTTGGATGGAGACTTGGGAAATGTAGGTCAAAATGTCATGGAAGAGATCTCCGGTACTAAGGTGACTGGCAACATGTAATTCCTCTTGGGTGAGGAATTGGTCAATGTAGGGGTGGGCGAGCACATGGTCGTCCAAATGCTCATCATGGGTGATGGCCAAGACCCTAAACAAGATAGGTGCCATGTATGTGGGGTCATATTCGATAGTTTTGATTGCCCTACGTTGCTCAGCATTGGTCATTATGCGACAACCTTTTTTCTCCCATTGGATCCTTAGCGTAAACCACTGCTGCAAGAATGTGGAAGGTGAGCTTGCCATCTGCGTGAGCTCTTGCAGCTCCTGTTAAGGAGCTGAATGCGGAGGCTTACGATAAGAAGTGATAAGTCTTCTGAGTGCAGCCTGATCCTTCGAGATTTCATCGTTTGCTATCAATTCGGTAGCAATTTTGGGAACTTTAGTGGTCATAAGTTCGTATTCCTCCCAAGTGCATGGTAATGCAGGAACATCCGAAGCAAGCGTTTCGTCAAGAAGACCTAGGTCTAGCCGCTCGTAGCTTCTAGCAAATGTAGTGAAAGTTTCATCTAACATTTTAATGCAGGTTATTAAATCATCCCCAAAAATTGCGGCAAGGTCCTTAGCCAAAGAGAGGAAAGGTCGTATTGTGTATGAAGGTTTAAGACCCTCTGGTGGGGCTGGTGCAAGTGGACTAGATAGTTGCAACTTCCTTATTGGTGTCACGGGTCGGGCCTCACAATGGGAAGCACTTTGAGATGCTGTAGGAAGCTCTAGAGGTATGGGGGTTGTACTTGGTTCTGAGTGAGCAGTCATCATGGTTTGTAAGTTCTCAGGATTAGGTAGGTTTAGGGCCTGGGGCATTTGCTTTGGTCGATAGATGAGCTGAGGCTTGTTAGCCACCACTGGCCCTGGCCTGTTAATTGTGTTCTGGGTGCCACTTGTGCAAACCTTTCTCATTAGGGTGAGATTGCTTGTAGATGAGCTTCCTAGCTTGCCCTTTTTAGGCACCCAAATCTAGGGATTGCCCTCGTGGTATCCTTGTGCCCGCAAGAGGGCTTTGGGAATCCAGTGAGGCGTGGTTGTGCATCTACAGCGATAGCGCCTAGACTGCCTCTTGGTTCGGGATGGTTGATAATTTGGACGTTTAGGATCACACTTGGGTGGTTTACCCGGATGTGGTTTTTGCCGTTTTGGTACCCATAGAAACTTGGACTCTTTAGCCTTGTGAGTGCTCGTGGTGGGCATGGGTCTGCGGTTGAGAACTTGGCACGAGGCCGTAGTTTCCATTTGTTTAGATTCAGGCTGAAGCGTGGTCGTAGGGGTTTCTATCGGCGACTTCGTAAAAGTGGGGGAGTTAGGGCAGCCCTTGCTGAAATTCGTCACTATGCGCACATTGCCGATGGCAAGATGTATGTGATTTAGGTTGTAATCCACATTACAGTTGGTTTGTTTCTTGAAAGTGTGACCTAATAGTGATACATTACCAGCGTCCTTAGTGACAGGCAACACATGGAAGAAGGCCGGTAAACTTTCAGACTCGATGGAAACGACCACCTTGCATTTTCCTAGGAGTGGATAAGCGGTACCCTCAAACGGGGTGAGTTGAGCATTAGTGGGCTGTAGTTGCGGTTGACCAATGCGTGTCCAATGGTCATGTGTTAGGATGTTGCAGTCAGCACCTTCATCAACCAAGGCGTTGAAAGAATACATCACTCCTGCTGCAACTGTGATCCGCAGGTATGCCGGTGCCACTACTTCTTCGTCCTGATCTGTCAAGTCAGTTACAGTAGCCATGCGGACATTCAGTGGGGGTTCTAGCATGGGTGGCTTGTGTAACGGATGTGAAGGAGGATAGTACTTCTTAATGCGGCTGCCATTAAAAAAGCCTATTCCCTCACCGTCAAGTGTCTCCAACTCGACATTTCCGGTCCTACCGATTACGCGTACCCTGAAAGGCCCTAGCCCTCGAAACTTCATCTTCTGTTTATGTCCTTTTACCAAGTACAACAGAACAAGGTCCCCTTGTTCGAAGTCTCGCTGCGTGACATGCTTGTCAAACCACATCTTTCGTCGAGCCTTTTCACAAATCAGAGAGTGAGTGGCAAGCAGTCGGGTCTCCGTTAAGCGCTCAAGTTCTACTAAGCGGTGGGTCCAAGCCTCTCTTCCCTCCCAATGTTCCTGGACTGCTAGCCTCAAACTAGGGATGAAGAATTCTATAGGCAAAATGGCTTCAGTTTCGTAAGTTAGCCTAAAGGGCGTCTGTCCTATAGCCGTTTTATAAGCTGTGCAATAGGCCCACAAGGCCGCCATTAGCTTGTTATTCCAGTCACTTCTTGAAGTAGATACGACTTTTGTAAGCACATTGACTAGAATTTTGTTTGTGGATTCGGCTTGGCCATTAGCCTGAGGGTAATAGGAAGAGGACTTCTGATGAATTATTAGGAAGGTAGAGAGCAAGTGGGCAATCACTTCATTAATGAAGTGTGTGCATTGGTCGCTTACAAGTTCGATTAGACAACTGAACCGTGAAATGACCTGCTCCCACAAGAATTTTGCGGTGGTCCTAGCATCGTTCTTCCTCGTGGCTCATGCCTCTACCCATTTCGTTAAATAGTCGGTTGCCACTATGATGTATCGAGCTTGGGAATATTGTGTGCTGCAGGACTAATAGGCCCAATAAAATCGATGTCTCATTTTTCAAAGGGTTGTTGGGCTATGACAGGGGTCATCTCCATCTTGTCCTTTTGCACAGGCACTTTGGTCCTTTGGCACTCATCGCAGTGCTTTACAAATTTAGCTGCATCGCGGAATAGGGTGGGCCACCATAGCTGGGATTGTAGCACCTTTTGGGCTCTTATGTCCCCACTAAAATGCCCGCCAGTGATTCCGCCATGTGCTTCGTTTAATGCGTCATGCATCTCGTGCTCACACACACATCTGCGCAATAAACCGTCTTGTCCCATCCTGTAGAGTTGGCCAGCTCAGTTGGTAGGGCTGAATTTTCAGGATAAGTCTCTTCAGCCTGGCCTTCTCAATGGGTCGCTCTGGTAGTCCATTTTCTAGCACTTGCACTATGTCATCGGCCCAATATGGTGTTAGATCCGCTCTAAACAATTCTCATTCACTAGACAAGTTAAAAAGATGGGCGTCCGGTAAATCATCAGGCACGCCTTGTCCAGCGGCTTCTTCTGTGGGTATGCGGGACATGTGGTCAGCCATGTAGTGCTGCTTTCCTTTGCGTACAACCACAGAGAAGTCAAACTCCAGTAAAAGGAGTAACCATCTAGCTATGCGCCCCGTAGCGTAAGGCTTGTTCACAAGATACAGTAGGGCTTGATGGTCAACGAAGAAGACAAAGGGAGTGGCCAACAGGTAATGCCTAAATTTCTTTACCGCAAATACCATGGCCAACCCCTCCCTTTCTGTCGTGGAATAGTTCATCTTGGTTCCTATGAGCTGCCTGCTGGCAAAACTCACCGAGTAATCCAAGTTATGCTCACCAGGCTGGCATAGCACGGCTCCAACAGTGAACTTAGAGGCATCTATGTGCACATGGAACGTTACGTTCCAGTCTGGGGCTCGCAAGATTGGTGCAATCGTAAGAGCCTTTTTCAATTCTTCATATGCGCGCTGGCATTCCTCCGTCCACTCAAACACTATCAATAGCTTGTACGAAGGTCTAGCTATTAATGCATAATTTAGCACGAATTGTCGATAGTATCCAGTGTGTCCCAAGAAGCACTGAACTCCCTTGTAGTTGTCGGGTGGCGGTAGGTCAACAATGACTCTGACTTTGGAAAAGTCAGTGGCAATGCCGTTCCTTGACACCACGTGCCCCAAGATGCATCCGTGTTTTACCCAAAACTGGCACTTTAAGGGGTTTAGCGAGAGGTGGTACAACCTACACCTTTCAAAGTCAGCTCGCAATTTCTTCAAGTGTTCGTCCCAACTAGAGTGTAAACATAGGTCATCTACGAACACTTCCAGTTTGCGCCTAAGCATGCTTTTAAAGATAGTGCACATTAGGTGTTGGAAAGTTGCGGGTGCATCCATTAGCCCAAAAGGCATGACAATGTAGGTGAATATGCCCCATTCTGTGGCAAAGGCAGTCTTGTGCCTGTCGTCGGGGTGCACTTGCACCTGATTGTAACCCGAGAAGCCATCCAGAAAACTGTAGGCTTCCTTCCTTGCTACCCTCTCCACCATGTGCTCGGTATAAGGTAAAGGATAATTATCCCTTTTCGTAGCGGCATTCACTTTTTTGTAGTTTACGCACACTCGGATTTTTCCATTTTTCTTCATGGCAATCACGATAGGTGACACCCAGTCCGCGTGCTCGATCTCATATATGAAACCTGCCCTCATGAGTTTGTCAATCTCCTCCTTCACTACATGGGCGTGTTTAGGATTCATGGGGTAAGGTTGTTGTTTTGTTGGCACTGCATCTGGAATCATTGGGATGTTATGAGTTACAATCCTAGGGTCGACTCCCTTAAGTTCGTCCAATGTTCAGGCAAACACGTCGATGTACTCTTGCAGGAGTGCAACAAGTTTGGTCTCTTCCTCTTTCGCCAAGTCATCTGCGACGAATACTGGTCTTGGTTTTTCACCTTTCCTAGCCAAGTTAACCTCTTTGACTTTGGCGGATCCCTCTATCGGTTCACTAGTCTGACCTTGTCTTTTTGCACCTAGCAGGACCACCACTCTGTCACCCTTTTTAAATTTTGTAAACCGTTTGGGTAGATCCTGTGGTTTCCTCTGCCTTTCCGCTTCCGAGCCCCTTACTTGCTTCCTGGCCTCCTCTTTTAGCCTCCTGCGCCTCAAGTGGACTGGCAAGTCTCCCTTGGTGCGTTTGACCTCAGAGGGTTGCGGTATCTCGGGATCACTCTCAGTACTAACTTCCGACTCTGAGTTGAACTCGCATCCTTCACTTGAGGAAGGTGTTTCCCCAGGGGGTCTTAGTTCCGTAGGTGAATCTGTCTTGAGCACTGGGATTATCCATCGTTGTGCTACTCTAGCTGCTCCTAATCTACGGCTTCTATTCGTTCCAGCCAGGATCTGTCACACTCCATTAGTATGACTCCTTTTTTGTTTCGACTGAGCCCTTCTTTCCTAGGCCTTAAGTCTGCCCTGATTTGCTCTATCGCTTTTCCCTCTATGTCATACTCTATCGTGTCTACCTCTTCTTCACTCTCTTCTCCCGCAGAGCGATAGTCCTCATACTCCTCATCGTCCGGGTCCTGTTCTTCTAACTGCTCATCATCCCCTAAGCTTCCCTGTTCACTCTCCTTGTCGTCAGTAACTAAAGCCCAATTATATAACAAGTTCAGGTCATGGACTTTGTTCCATTTCCATTTTGGTTTAGCTAAAAGGTCACGTAGAGGCTTTAAGTTAGTGGCCAAATTGCCGTTCAATTTATCGGTCAGATACCCTACGATCTCCTGAAGCTCTAGTTTGTTGTTGGGGATGCGAGACGAGGCCGGTTTGCCTGGGTTGAGCGAGCTTCCTACCATCATGCAAAGCGGCACAACTGGCTCCTCAGTTGGCACGGTGGCAGTTTTAGCAGCGTGCTGATGTGGTCCTTCCTCATTCGAGAATGGTAGGTCAATGGTTGCCAGCACATGCATCCAATCACTCTCATCCTCAAGGCAAGGAATATATCTAGCTAGCGATCCATAGGGCTTGGTCAGTTGAGTATTGCCTTTTAGCATGGCTGAGATGGCAGCCAGGTCAACAGACGTCGTCGTCCAAGTGTCCATCTCTATCCTCATTGCACTAGTTCTGTTTCCTAGGAAAATCAATCCATTGCCCCAATCCTCTATGACTCGTGCATTCCTCATCCAAGGTCGGCCTAATAGTATGTCGTAATCCACTCCCTTCATGACAATGAAGTTTACCGAGAATTGCACATCGGCAATCTTTACCGGCCAATTCTTTAAGACCCCAAACGGTCTTACCTTCATTCCGTTTGCTAGCATGACATTGAATCTAGCGGTCTCTATGGGAGGGTTTCCCCATGCCTCTAGGACCGCATGGTTTAGCACACTAACACCAGTGCCTGTGTCTATAATTCCCTTCCGAGTCATGTCCCCTAAGGCTAGGACGGGCAAAACTGCGTGCATTTCAGTGCCTTCCCAAAAAGCATTGATGTGCAAAGACTTAGGATCTACGTGTAGAGTTAGACTTGGGATCCGTGTAACTGCGTCGTGATCTTGCAAATCAGTGCCCACAAGTTCCGCGTGTCCCTCGATTGAGTCTTTTAACTCCTGCCACAAGGAGTGATTTTGCCTAAGCAGATCCTCCAGGCTTAGAGTTACTGGGGTGGACAGCAAAGTTGTGAGGAGGCTATTGGACCCTTGTCTTCCTTTGAGGCTAGTAGTTCTAGGCCATGCATCTTGTCTGCCCTGGTAAGCTTCCTCCCGGCCTTGCTGTTGAGCCACTTTTAGTGGTGCAGGCATGTTCCCAGCCTGTGGTTTTGAGGGTGAGACTGGTGTGCTAACACTGGAGAAGTCGTCCATAGGGTCTTCCAATATGGGTTTAGCATCTTCAAGGTGCTTTTGGGTGTCCTTGACCCACTCCTTGACCTTGGCTATAGCTTTGAGTTGCCGTTTGGGATGGGGATATTCCCCTACCTTGGCACTCCCTAGCTCTGCTGTCTTAGGAGCCGAGGTCTCTACCTCTGTGTCTGTGACCCTCTTTCCCATTACCAGCATAGTCGTTTCCTCGGTTTTAAGGGTTATCTTCGCATCAGTTCTCTTTTTCCATCTCCTCCGGCTTTTCTTCCCTATTGAGGTTGCATCAAGATTACTTGGCCCTGGTAAGGAGATGCCTGCTTGTTTCGTTTGAGCTCGCGTCATAGCATGTAGTGGGATGGGCATATCTTCACTACCAAAAGTTTCAACTCCAAAGAGCCCCAAAGGCACCGATGGCATGTTGGCAGCGCTCGTTGATGGATTCCGCCTAGGACAGTCAGGAAACAGATGTGTGATTCCACACTCTGTGCATCGGAGATCCGCTTTGTCCTTGTTAGCTTATTCTCGCTCTGAGCAGCGTGATGAAATGTGGCCTGGGTAGCCACAAGTCCAGCATGACCAGATCCTGGCTTGGCCCCCCAAAGCCTCTGCCTCGTCCTCTTCCTAAGGCCATCATCGGTACTGGCCGATAGTCCATCAGGACTGGGTTACCCTCCTTGTCATAGGATACATAAGGATTGACATATGCCTCTTCCTCATTGGGCTCCTCCACAAAGTGAACAGGAGCATCGCTAGGTGGGTGAGTCACAAAAGGCCCTGGTGGCCTAGGTATACCAGTTGGGTTCATCTCTAGCCTAGGCATGACAGATCTTGGATCAATCGGTGTGCTGGAAGAGCTAACTTGGTTCCCCTGCCAAAGAAATTAGGTGGCCTATTACCTAAGTATGGAGGGTTGTACTGCTGCGTATATGGGAGTCTCCTCGGCATTCTACAATGCGCTGCATCATGTCCGAATCTACCGCAATTTGAGCACGGCCAAGATCTAGGATCTTGGCACTCCACTGGGAGGTGATTGCCACTACAGTACACACATTGTACATGCGATCTCACAGGCTTTCTAACGAGCTTTTGCAATCACGCAATCTCCAGTCTCATTTCTGCCATCCCTTGGTCGCGGTCTACACTCTTTCCCTTGTCCTGCGCACTAGCAGTTACTTTTTCCCCTAAGATGGCTGATCTCTTAGGGTCCCTCTGGCTCACACTATCTCGCTTGGTAATTCTCATGCTACGTTCCCTGAGTTGATCATCTACGTGTATTGCCTCCTCGAAGACTCGAGCTAGCATGTCCCGTTGTAAGGTGGAGTTACTGGCCAAAGCCTTGTAGAGCTCCTCGCTTCGAATCCCGTTCATGAACACTGTAGACACTGCCCTCTCGGTGGGTCGCTCATTGGCAGGGATTCTCTTATAGAGACTACGCACCTAAGTAACCTAATCCCTAACGTCCTCCTTCTCCCTTTGATTGATATTCATCAACCTAACAATGAGGTTGTCCGAGTACCCTGCCTTCGAAAACCTCTTGATGAAGAGGCCCTTAAGACGAGCGAAGTTTGTACGTTTTGCATCATCCAGACTAGAGTACAAGGTCCTCCCCTTGTCGTCTAAGCACAGGCTGAAAGCTTGAGCTCACTACGCAGGGTCAGTAAGACCGTTCGCCTCACATACTTGCTCGAACTGCTCCATGAAGCTGTACAAGTCACTGCTAGGTTCGTATTGAGCTAGTTGTTTCGCTACTATGGAGATTCTAGCCTGCCCTTTAGCTCCTTGCGTGACTCCCAATCCTGATAGTAGCGCGGTGGCTAGGGCAATAGCACTTTGCTCCATGGATGTATTGTCCATGAGTCACTTTGCCACCAGTTCACTAAACGTCATGCCAGCCTCTGCTGCCCGTTCCCTCTCTACATTCGGTCTGGACTTGGCTGCCCCAGCTAGGTCTAGTACTCGTCTAGCCTCGTACATATCCACGTCCTGCTGCAGCCTTCTAGCCCTCTGCTCATGGTTGTAGGCAATTATTCCTTCCAATGCTCTCTTGATAGCTCTTCTCTCTTCTTCCATGTTAGCCATCACTTCCTCTACAGGTCTACCTTGGATCTCAGTCCTGGTGAGTAGATCGTAGTCGTGTACCAGTTCCTGGACCGAAGTTGGAAATTCTCCTAAATCTAATTGGTCTTCTCCTTGATCGCCTCTTGATCCCGACATTGTTTCTACTTCCAGCTCCACGAGGTTGTCGATGAATCCAATTAGCTCCGGTAGCTTCCACTCCTCTATCTTGTTGCTTCCCATGTCTTTGTGTTTTCTCCAGGTACTACTAGTAGGGCGCTCAGGCACCTGTCTAAGTCTTGGGGTCTTCTCCTACTAGTGGGTTCCTTAATGTTATTAGGTATCCAGATGTGTTCCTTGTTATTTGAAAGCAGCGTCGATCCTTACTCACACATTGTGCTTAGTGCTTTCGTGGTGCTTGGTGCAAAAATAGGCTTTTCTCTTTTGTTGTTGTGCAGGTTTAGTGGAGCACAACAGTGAAATGCCGATGCAAAAAGAGTTTAATGCAAACTCCCCCTTGTTTCTACCCACGTTTTGAGCCTAATTTGAGTTTTCAACTCGGTTCCTGGCTATTCTATGGTCCTTCCGCACCCTGAGTTCGATAAATCTCTGAGGTTCTAATGGCCAAATTTGGGTTTTGGGGGTGTTCAGGGTTGCATCCTGGGGTCAGGTCTATGGTCAGGTCAGCAAAAGATCCTTATCTTTGTGTTCTGGCAAGATGGTCCGATTCTGGGAATCAGACCGGGATGGTCCGACTCTGAGAGTTGGACGGTCCGATTCTGGCAATCGGACCAGTATGGTCCGACTGTAACAGTCGGTGGTCCGATTCTGGACTGGTCCGAGTCAGACACGGGTGGGTTCGATTTCTTCTATCGAACGAGGTGTCTGATCGGACAGGCTGGTCTGAGTGGTTTGATCGGATAGGATGGTCCGATCGGACAGTTGAGTGTCCGATTATAAGGGGCAATCCGAGTGCCACGTGGCACGTCCGATCGGGCTGGTCCGATTCTAGTAATCGGACCAAACTGGTCGCCGACTCACTCTGAGTCGGATGATCCGACTCCAAAACTCCGATGGTCCGATTCTGGGAATCGGACCACTGTAGGTTGGTCCAACTGCATCAGCGACGGGCGCGATTCCGGGGCGTTTGAATCCTCCCTAATGCCCGCTGCACTCAATCATCACAAAACATCCCATAACCGATCAGAGCGCTATTGGAACACACTGGACTCACCTGAAGTAGCATGAATCGAATGCGCCTAGAATCGGGGTTGCGTTTCCTTGTCCTGTGAACCAGAAACTCTCTCTCTCTCTCTCTCTCTCTCTCACAAACAAAGCCAACTAAGAAAATGAGGTCTGTCCTGGCCTCCCAGGCCTCTTAAGGTTCTTTCCCAGCATTGCAACACCTTACAGCTAGTTCCCTGTCCCTGTTTCACCCAGAAGCTTGAATCTGGTCCCCTGTTTTCCTGTTTCCAGTAGCAGCCAGAACCTCTGTTTTCTTTGGTTTTACCCTAATCTAACCTCAATCTAGTGCAGCCAATATGAAAAATAGAGATGCAGAACAGTAGTCCTAATCTAATGCTTCCAACAAACCCAAATACTTACATGTTCCTCAGATTAAAACCTCCTAAGTCTCCTAGTTATCTCGAGCACTGGTTCAGGCTGCAAACCCTACTTCCATGCTCGATCTGATGCAGGCGGCGCTCAAAGCTCGATTTCGCAGGTCCCGGCAATGGAACCAAAATGTGGGAGCTCTTTGAGCTCTACCCCGAGACCTATGGACCACTTATTGCTCAAGTGTTTCGAACCGAGCAGCCATGGCCACCTCTCACATAGCCGTCACGCAATGCCTACCTTACGGGTGTAGTGAGCTTACCTTGATGCTCGATCGAGTACCTTCCTCTCTCTTGCACCCCTGCAGCTCCACGATCCTTGAGGCAAGCTCAAGCAACCTCAATCCCTCTCCCATGAGCTTCATCCTCCATAGCCACGTACGAGACAAGAGAAGAGAGGAGAGGAGGAGAAGATGAAGAGAGAAGATGGAGAGCTTCTTCTCCAAGATCCCTCACCCTCACATGATCACTACCTCACTCCCTCACACTCTCTCAATCCCTCTCTCAAGCACAAGAAAGGAGGCAAGAAGGCAAGAAACAAGAGGAGAAGAAGAGGACTCTTTCTGCCACACACGAGAATGAGCTTCTCATTCACTTTTTAACTTTATATACATGCCCTAATTTCCATGGGTGGTCATCCCCCTTTTTTTTTACATGGCCGGCCATTAGCCTAGGCCCCTTTTCTCATTGTCTGTCTATCCTTCTAGCTTCCTTTCCACCGCTTGTCTACATTTACAAATTGCACGGGTGAGAGCCCGTCGCTCTTTTACAAGTTTTCAGGGTGCGCCTTTTCCATTTTAAAATGTGCCTTTCCCCTTCGGTATTTGCCTTGGACTTTTAAGGTTGCCGTTGCGCTTTTGGTCTTTTTTCCTCTTCTTTCTTCAGTCGGGCTACCTTTTTTCCGCCTTTTCCCTGCGTCTTTTCCGCTTTCTTTTGCTTTCTTCGTGTTGGGGTTAACAACATTGGGGTGGATTCCATGCCCCTCCATAGCATGAGGAGGATATCATGCTGCAGCCTCTTAAGCCTTTGTAATTCAAGTGGTCACATGATTTGTGGAAACTTAGCTACCTTGGCTATGGCTTTCTTGGCAATTTAGTGTATTTCTTTTATTTTTAGTATTTTAACTTGCTGTGGGAATATTCTTCTTTACAATGTATAACTGTGGCAAGGTAGTGTGAGTAGACTTTCCTACTACTCTTAGTGTGGAGATTATAAATTCTCCCATCATTCTTGGTGTGGATATGATAGAAGCTATAGACTACCATATATGGAAGCATTTATTGGCTTCACTATTGTCAATTACTGCTAACTTTGGTAATCTTTATGTTGCAAATGAGGGATAATTTATCATATGTAGTCTCATAAACTACTTGTCTATAGTTATGAAGCATGCAAAGAAGGCAAGGTTTGCTCATTGCAAAACTCTCATCTTAATACTAGAGTGTGACTACATATACAAAAACGAGGAGGAGGTATGAAACACAGTCTTTTATATTGAGTTTGACTTGTAATGTATTCACTAATGTGCCCCTAGGAGCTAAACTTATTTCTCAATGTTTCAGTGAGGACCTTGATGGTGGCTGCAATGTTCTCAAGCAAGGGATATCCTTGGCCCATTATGAGAAGGAATAGAGATGAGAAAGTTAGTTCTATTGTAATGTCCCCCCCGTGCTTCCCCCGTGCCCTCCCCCCTCATAGGAACTCCCCCCCCCCCTTCATGAAAAAAGAAATTAGTAAGTTTAGGGCAAATTTTTTTAACTCCCCCTCTCTCTCCCCGCCGATAGGACATCAGGGAGAGAGAGAGAAGGAGTGAATTGATAGTATAGGGGGGCATGCAGCCCCCCAGGTGGGAGGGGTGGCGGCCATGCCGCCTCCTCCCCCCCTGGACGACAAGAGCCCTCCTCTAGCTCGAGCATAGAGCCCTCCCCCCCTCTGTGCCAGGCAGCAAACCCTTCCCCCCTCCGACTACAGCACAGCAGGTGCCGCCCCTCCCCTGCCCGTGACGTCAGTGCCCCCTCCGTGTCATCCCGCAGCTCTCCCTCGTCAACAACAGGGATCTCTCCCCTCCCCTACTGTAGCATGGCCCCCTCTGTTGCAAATTGCAACAGCGCCCCCTCCTGGGCTTCCGACAAAGGAACCCCCCCCTCTTCGTCATCTGAAAACCCCCCCCCCCCCCCTCATACTTCGTCATCTCCCCCCCTCCAGCCTACGCAGGCAGCGAAACCCTCTCGTGCTTTCCCGTGAACAGAGATAGAGGAGAGAAGAAGGAGAGGAAGAGGGAGAGAGAGAAGGAGAAAAATAAGAGAAGAAGAAGAAGAAGAGGGAGAGAGAGGAGAAGAAAAAGGAGAGGAAGAGGGAGGGAGAGAGAGAGAAGAAGAAGAAAGAGAAGAAGAGGGAGAGAGAGAAGGAGAAGAAGAAGAAGAAGAATAAGAGGGAGAGAGAGGAGAAGAAGAAGGAGAATAGGAGAAGAAGAGGAAGAAGAAGAAGAAGAGGAAGGGAAGAAAGAAGGAGAAGAAGAGGGAGAGAAGAGAGAGAAGGGAAAGAAGAAGGAGAAGAAGAGGGAGAGAGAGAAGAAGAAGAAGAAGAAGAAGAAGAAGAAGATAAAGAAGAAGAAGAAGAAGAAGAAGAAGAAGAAGAGGAAGAGGAGAGAGAGAGAAGAAGAGAAGGAGAGGGTGAGAGGGAAGGAGAAGAAGAGAAAAAGAAGTAGAAGAGGAAGAGGAGAGAGAGGAGAAGAAGAAGGAGAGGAAGAGGGAGAGAGAGAAGGAGAAGAGAAGAAGAAGAAGAAGAGAGAAGAAGAAGGAGAAGAAGAAGAAGAAGAGAAGAAGAAGAAGAAGAAGAGGAAGAGAGAGAGAGAAGGAGAAGAAGAGAAGAAGAAGGAGAGAGAGAGAGAGAGAGAGGCAAGCCGATGCTAGAAGGAGAAGAGGAAGGCACTCTTGGAGCAATGGGCTTCTTGCGTCAAGGGTAGGTCTGGAGTTGGGGATTATGAAAGTATCAACAAGTCGAAGAAAGACCAAGGTTTGAACTGGGATATGGCGCTTGAAGAACTTTGGTGTTTTTGAACCCTTTTTCTATCTATGCTTATTGTTCTATTAGCAGGAATGAAATAACTTCTATGGTTCTACATGCTCATAGGTCATAGTCTTCATTTTAATATCCATTGAAGGGAAAGGATACTCATGAAAGCTATATGTTGGTTATGTATTCTTTCATTTCTAGATGTTCATAGATGTAGATGATCGTATGAAATTCCATATGTGATATTGCCAAGTTATGATGAAACTTAATGACTAGCAAAGAAGGCTTGGAGTCTAGCCATATAAACCCTAAGGGGAAGAGCCACCTAAGCAGATTAGGTGATTGTTATCTTAGAAGAACTTCTACCTTAGAAAAGGTTGTAAATTCCTTGAGCAAGTGTTTTGATACATCCTATTTAAGTTTTGGTTGTGCATGCAATGGGATTGCGATGCCTTGAAGCAAGTGGCTATGCGTTCCACTATTTGTTAATGTGGTTTTGGATGTTAATCCAAGTGGGGTGTGATTGATGATTTCATGGCTGGGTCTATGATGATGGATTGCCATGGGAACAAAAGGGATGCTTTCCCTAGTAAATGTTATTAGGCTGGTTGCTTCAACTGTGGATGATTTCCTAAAGGGATAATTAAGGAAGGATGGCGCTAGCTACCCCCCGCGAACCGCCAAACCCTAACCAAGGGGGTTATGAATCCGCGCCAGGAATGTGGACCGCCCCCGCCGCAAGAGGTCTCTTCGTGGAAATTACTTAGCGTAGGAGGACGCTTGGGTGCTAGAGGAGGCTCTGGCCGTAAATCCCAATGCCTTCGGACCCTACACAAGTGTTCTACGTGACTCAGGATGGGATCTTGAGGCTCTGGATACTAGTTACAGGAGGGCAGAATCTTGGTAGGATAAACCTTTGGGTTTTTATTGCCGAAAGACGGAAGGATTTTTCTGCGGAGGTAGAAAGGGACACTTAATTCTCCTGTATGGGCGGGAGACAAACATTATTCGGAAGATGAGTTAAGGAAGTGTTTGATCTTGTTTTATCTTGTCTTCGTGTCAGTGCCCTAAATTACGTAAAGGAACCTGTGATTAACGGGTTGATTAAGGAAGCTGCTTTTATGTATCAAGCATGATGTGGTAGGTAATTAGATAACTAAAACAACCCCCGAGGGAAGCGTGGTGGATGTGACCAATGGGTCTATCCTACAGAAGGGTGGTCTCGGTTAGCTGAGACCTTTCCTCAAAGGAAATGTTAACGAGAAATGTTAGGAAAAGTCGGACGATGACCTTAGACAATGTTGGTTAGAACCCTGATTCATACCATTTTAGGGGACCGGAATGGGACTATGCCCTATGGGCAGAGAGGTCGAGTGATGCATCCCTCTTGTTTCCCATTCTCTTTGAACCAAGTGTGGTATGAGTTTGCTTGGGTCAAGTTGTATCTACACAAAGTGGAGTGGCTGTTGACCAACGCTAGAAGGCTATTAGGAAGACTCGACTGCTAGGAACCCGGACTTCAGGTCGATCCTAGTGGGAACGGCCAGATAAGTTCCATTGCAGGGCAGTCTCGAGAGACCCTAGTTGGCAAATCTCGTGTCATTCCTTGGGAGTGCCAGGCGGCGTCTTCTAGATATATCTCTCGATGGACTGCTAAGACATGTCCCTCGATTTGAGGAGCAGGCACGTTATAGTTGGTATCAGAGCAAAACTGCTTAAGCTAAGGGCTGTGCTACATGATCAGAGTTGCGCAATAGAAGCGTGATGGGTCCTAACCCACAGGTTCTAGAACCCAATGATAACTTGTCATCAATAAACCCTAAGCGCATTCGAGATGAGGACATCTCAATTCCTCTAAGGGGGAGAGGATGTAATGTCCCCCCCGTGCTTCCCCTGTGCCTCCCACCCTCATAGGAACTCCCCCCTCTAATGAAAAAAAATTAGTAAGTTTAGTGCAATTTCTTTTAACTCCCCCTCTCTCTCCCCTCCGGCAGGACATTGGGGAGAGAGAGAGAGGGAGTGAAGTGATAGTATAGGGGAGCATGAAGCCCCCCAGGTGGGAGGGGTGGCGGCCATGCCACCACCCTCCCCCCCTATAAAGGGGAGCCTTCCCCCCCCCCTAGACGACAGGCGCCCTCCTCCAGCTTGAGCACAGACCCCTCCCCCCTCCGTGCCAGGCAGCAAACCCTTCCCCCCTCCGACTGCAGTAGGCACTGCCCCTCCCCTGGCCGTGACGTCAATGCCCCCTCCATGTCATCCCGCAGCTCTCCCTCGTCAACAACAGGGAGCTCTCCCCCCCCACTGCAGCACTGCCCCCTCTGTTACAAACTACAACAGCACCCCCTCCTGGGCTTCTGATAGAGCAACCCCCCCTCTTCCTCATCTGAAACCCCCCCTCGTACTTCGTCATCTCCTCCCCTCCAGCCTGTGCAGGCAGCAGAACCCTCCCGTGCTTTCCCGTGAATAGAGAGAGAGGAGAGAAGGAGAGGAAGCGGGAGAAAGAGAAGGAGAAAAATAAGAGAAGAAGAAGAAGAGGGAGAGAAAGGAGAATAAGGAGAGGAAGACTGAGAGAGAGAGAGAGAGAGAGAGAGAGAGAGAGAGAGAGAGAGAGAGAGAGAGAGAGGGGAAGAAGAAAGAGAAGAAGAGGGAGAGAGAGAAGGAGAAGAAGAAGAAGAAGAAGAGGGGGAGAGAGGAGAAGAAGGAGAAGAGAAGAAGCGGAAGGGAGAGAAAGAAGGAGAAGAAGAGGGAGAGAAGAGAGAGAAGGGAAAGAAGAAGGAGAAGAAGAGGGAGAGAGAGAAGAAGAAGAAGAAGAAGAAGAAGAAGAAGAAGAAGAAGAAGAAGAAGAAGAGGAAGAGGAGAGAGAGAGAAGAAGAGAAGGAGAGGGAGAGAGGGAAGAAGAAGAAGAGAAAAAGAAGTAGAAGAGGAAGAGGAGAGAGAGGAGAAGAAGAAGGAGACGAAGAGGGAGAGAGAGGAGAAGAAGAAGGAGAGGAAGAGGGAGAGAGAGAAGGAGAAGAGAAGAAGAAGAAGACGAGAGAAGAAGAAGGAGAAGAAGAAGAAGAGGAGAGAGAGAGAAGGGGAAGAAGAGAAGAAGAAGAAGAAGAAGAAGAGGAAGAGAGAGAGAGAAGGAGAAGAAGAGAAGAAGAAGGAGAGAGAGAGAGAGAGAGAGAGAGAGGTAGGCCGATGCTAGAAGGAGAAGAGGAAGGCACTGTTGGAGCAATGGGCTTCTTGCGTCAAGGGTAGATCTGGAGTTGGGGATTATGAAAGTATCAACAAGTCGAAGAAAGACCAAGGTTTCAATTGGGAGATGGCACTTGAAGAACTTCGGTGTTTTTGAACCCTTTTTCTATCTATGCTTATTGTTCTATTAGTAGGAATAAAATAACTTCTATGGTTCTACATGCTCATAGGTCATAGTCTTCATTTTAATATCCATTGAAGGGAAAGGATACTCATAAAAGCTATATGTTGGTTATGTATTCTTTCATTCCTAGCTGTTCATAGATGTAGATGATCATATGAAATTCCATATGTGATATTGCCAAGTTATGATGAAACTTAATGACTAGTAAAGAAGGCTTGGAGTCTAGCCGTATAAACCCTAAGGGGAAGAGCCACCTAAGCAGATTAGGTGATTGTTATCTTAGAAGAACCTTAGAAAAGGTTGTAAATTCCTTGAGCAAGTGTTTTGATACATCCTAGTTAAGTTCTGGTTGTGCATGCAATGGGATTGCGATGCCTTGAAGCAAGTGGCTATGCGTTCCACTATTTGTTAATGTGGATTTGGATGTTAATCCAAGTGGGGTGTGATTGATGATTTCATGGCCAGGTCTGTGATGATGGATTGCCATGGGAACAAAATGGATGTTTTCCCTAGTAAATGTTATTAGGCTGGTTGCTTCAGCTGTGGATGATTTCCTAAAGGGATAATTAAGGAAGGATGGCGCTAGCTACCCCCCGTGAATCGCCAAACCCTAACCAAGGGGGTTATGAATCCGCATCGGGAATGTGGACCGAACCCGCTGCAAGAGGTCTCTCCGTGGAAATTACTTGGCGTAGGAGGACGCTTGGGTGCTAGGGGGGCTCTGGCCGTAAATCCCAATGCCTCCGGACCCTACACAAGTGTTCTATGTGACTCAGGATGGGATCTTGAGGCTCTGGATACTAGTTACAGGAGGGCGAAATCTTGGTAGGATAAACCTTCGGGTTTTTATTGCCGAAAGATGGAAATATTTTTTTGCGGAGGCAGAAAGGAACACTTAATTCTCCTGTATGGGCGGGAGACAAACATTAACCTGAAGATAAGTTAAGGAAGTGTTTGATCTTGTTTTATCTTGTCTTCGTGTCAGTGCCCTAAATTACATAAAGGAACCTATGATTAACGGGTTGATTAAGGAAGCTGCTTTCATGTGTCAAGCATGATGTGGTAGGTAATTAGATAACTAAAACAACCCCCGAGGGAAGCGTGGTCGATGTGACCAATGGGTCTATCCTACGGAAGGGTAGTCTCGGTTAGCCGAGAGCTTTCCTCAAAGGAAATGTTAGGAAAAGTCGAATGATGACCTTAGACAATGCTGGTTAGAACCCTGATTCATATCGTTTTAGGGGACCGGAATGGGACTATGCCCTACGGCAGAGAGGTCAAGCGATACATCCCTCTCGTTTCCCATTCTCTTTGAACCAAGTGCGGTATGAGTCTGCTTGGGTCGAGTTATATCTACACAAAGTGGAGCGGCTGTCAACCGACGTGAGAAGGCTGTTAGGAAGACTCGACTGCTAGGAACCCGGACTTCGGGTCGATCCTAGTGGGAACGGTCGGATAAGTTCCGTTGCGGGGCAGACTCGAGAGACTCTAGTTGGCAAACCCTGTGTCATTCTTTGGGAGTGCCGGGCGGTGCCTTCTAGATATATCTCTCGATGGACTGCTAAGATGTGTCCCGCGATTTGAGGAGCGAGCACGTTACATCTATCCTCTTCAACACAAATTGTATGTTCAACATGCTATCGAAGCAAAAATAAAAATCTACCAACTTAAAAAGTGTAAATTAGTAAGTTTCTAATACTTTATGAAATAAGTTTGACAATATTGAATGGGATTGTATGTCTAGTGGTTGCTATTTATATTTGTTGAGGGGAAAGATACAATGATTGACATTGTTATGCATTTTTTGGCAAGAACTACCTAACTTAAATAAGCTAGAAACTCCCCCTAGGTGAGATGAAGGTAGGCTACACAAATATGCAAACTCACAAACACAGATCCTTTATTCTATGCACTCATGTAATAGGGTAATGAATGGTATCAATTCACATTACCATGGTTTTTAAGCATCAGGAAAATAGAGAGTAGTACGTATAGTCCAAATGATTGTAGAAGAGCTTAGGCATCAAAAGTTATAGTGGATGACTCGAGCGAATGTATGCTCCAAGGAGTTTTCAATTCGAAGGTGTGAAGGCACAATTGGGAGTTCTCCCATTTGAAGAAGGAAAAAAATATTGTCTATACAAGATTTTGTTTATTTAAAAGAGAAAAAGACTTATGTATATTTTCTTTTTTAAAGGTATTGATAAAAAATTCAAAACTTCATTTAAGAAAGCTAGCCAAAAGTAAAGCTAAAGTAAAGCTTAACAAAGCTAAAGGTGTAGTGGTCACAACAATTTTGCATGGAAGTCATCATGGAATTATGGTGAGAGGGTTATCATCGGTATGGGCTTTGAAGATCTATTGGAAGAGATTGACTCAAAGCTATAGATTAGAGCAGTTTGGGATAGAGGCCAAGGGCTGCTAATCAAGATGGGCTATCATTGTTATCTCCCTGGCTTATTATGAGAGGAAAGGCAACAATGGCGATGACTGATAAATTTGAAGGTGGTGTTTCTTGTAGCAATCGTCTTGTTAACTGTGTGTATTTTACCGACTGCTATTATTGGGTTGGCAGCTTGGAAAGGCGGAAGTTGATTCCGGCCTGTTTCATGGGAGCAATCGGGGTAATTATAGCAGCGTATTGAGAAGGCTGATTAACGCAGGGAATCCTTCTGCAAGTACTGCGCTCGACTATGCCAGAAGAAAAGATTTCATCACCATGGCCGGAGAGAGGAGGCTCTGCAATTCTTGGACAGGTAGTTAATCACATTTTTGGATTATAGTGGCAATCGAGTGTAGAACAGTTCGATGTTATTCGCTGGTTGTGACATCGATAGCTGTCGCCATGGTATCTTGAGGTGGCAGGCTTTCACCCTCAACTTAACGACAGTAACCTTCAATGCAGACCTGAATTGTAGAAGAGGGTTCATCACTTAGAAGGCCCTACTTCTCACCCTCCTTCGAGATACTACCAAGTGCTACAACTCCACCAAGACAAAGAGAAACAAAACCCATATTATCTAGCTATAGGGGATATCCACAGTACTTGTTACATATAAAGGAAGGGAAAATGATTGTGTTAGGATGTATGTTTTCTCAAGTTCGATACATGATGATCTTTGTGGTTAAAAAACATTATACATGGAGGTTCTTTGGTGCCTATAGCTTGCTAGAGATTATCTTTTAAGCATTTACGTCAAGTCTTGTTTGTTGCTACATGCTGATGTATAAGGTACTTTCTGGTCCTTGATAAGATGCAAATGAGGTGCAATTGTCATACTTCAGAGTTGCGGAGCTACTAATTCCCTATGGTAGATGCAATCTAGTTGGACACCTTGTCTTTTATCTTTCATAAGAATTAAGAGCAGATAGTTTGAATGCTTTTATGTTTGTACCGTGATGCATGGTCTTATAGTTGTCTCTTGGAGAGTACTTTGTGATGCTTTGTTTGGGTGGCTGAATGGTGGTAATAGGGTAGGTGTTTTCAAATTGCCTTGTCTTTCACATGAGTAGAGGGTATTCAAAGGATTAAGTTAGCCAGATCGGTGCCTACTGAGCCTTACACAAAGTCACAAGAACCTAGCAGTGCTCCTTTGTTCTATGCCATCAAGTTGTGAGTAGCTTTTTTCACTATTCATTGCTCATATAACAACGCATTTGCCAGATGCGGGGATCTAGGTCATCACTGCAAGGAGTTCGGTAGAAATAACTTCAAAAATGACAATCATATTGTTTTTCATGCCTTACCCATATATATGGTTTCAAAGTTCTTATAAGAAGCATTCATGTGGCATGTGATGACTTGGTAGCCTTATATATGATGGTCCTTTTTAATGTGTGTCATTAATGTATATTTTACCATTTTGGGTGTATGACAATTATGCACAAAAGAATATTAAGTTTATTTTGCATGATTTTGCATGATGAAAGAATATAGCATTATAATCATGTGAAGAAGAAGGATATCATGTAAAGAAGTAAACCTTGCAAATAATATAATATGATATATAATGAGTAATATAATCATTATAAATGGTATCCATGATGTGTAAGGAAGAAGGATATCATGTAAGGAAAGAACCCTTGCTTTTATTAATAAGCATTGATAACTATTATAGGTAAACTTTCTGGTGGAAGATCAATTGAGTCTATTGAAAGATATGTTTGGCATGGGTTCAAAAGAAAACACAAGAAAATACCGTTATGAGATATGGTAAACTAAAATAGTTTCTTTTCAAATTCGTTCAATTTTTGTGATAACTATATGTTCATCTACAATGAACTTTTCTTTTCAAATTCGTTCAAATTTTTTGATAACTATATGTTCATCTACATGTAGTTCATTGATCAACAACATTGGTAGAGCAAAATAGGTAAGGTTCTAGCTCTAAGTTTCCTTCTTGTCCTGGAAAGGGTTGGCTCTCATTTTAGCCAAGGCTGAGACCAACTTTCCATTAAAGAATAACATTTTACATGAAGCAAAAAAATTTGATAAGAAAATTTTGAATCATCAATTTTTTTAGCAACCTTGTTCCCATTTAAATGCTACAATAAAACTATAGTTAGCATGCCACTCATAGTTAATATTATGTTCTTTTTTACATATCATGTAAATTTTGCAAAGAAGGATATTGAACATAACTTTCAACAAAAAGGTTCCCATTTACAAGTAGTTTAATCGCTTGATGTTTACTAGCCTTGGATTGCTCATAGTGGATTGGGACCAAATGGGTTCCATTAACTTAGAAATCTAGGATTAAAATTATATGAAAGATTTCCTTTTTAATTACATTGCATAAAATATTTCCAAAGAAAGCTTGCCAAAAAACACACCCTCTTTCTTTCCACTTTAGCATGTAAAGGTCAAGCAAAAACCTAGAGACTCGTGTCAACATCCCAAAGCATACATTATAAAGACATGCAATTGTTTTGTGAAAATATGAGCTTATAATGTTAAAGACAAACTCATTAGCTAGCAATACCTTGAGGATGGAGGATTTTCAGTCATTAGACAAATAGCATGCATGAACTTTGAGCATGGTGGGTAGACAAGTCAGCCATAACTGCAAGGAGCCACAATTAGTACCCTTTGAAGAAGACCCAACACTTCTATCAAGGCCCCACAAGGATAGATTAATGGTACACAAACAAGCCCTTGACTTATAGAAAGGTAGCTTAACACTTATGATTTAATCATATTAACCTTTGTAAGTGTCTTTTAGCCTACAAAAAGAAAGTTACACCACCATAAGACCTTAAAGTTCAAAATAAAGTTTCATATCCTATCCCTTGTTATTGCTTAGAAGAACACCACAAGGCTTTGTTTCTAGGATCTTACACCTATCTAAGCATAATTTTAGCAAAACATGGTCATGTGCATCATTGTGGGAGCGAATAGCCTCTTATGGTCAAAGTTTACATCACTTCTAACACCTCGACCCTTGTGAAAAGAACCATCAAGGTATTACTACCCTAGATATCCCAAGGATTGCTACGTTGTTTTTGTGGATCCCCTTGAGAGAATCACACCCCTCAAATTTGTTACATGACACCCTTGACAATCCACAACATGACATAGTCTTGAAATTACCCATAAATTGCTCCAATTAATACACTCAAGTATGAGGGCATGGAATGTACAAAAGACACACAACTAGTAACATCATGAGACTATACTATTTTTGAGCTTAAAAGACCTTCTAGACCTTGCAAAGTACCTTGAGTATCTCGACATAACTTGAAATACCCCAACTAGACACTAGGTACAAATCTAAAAGCTATTAACTAAGTAAACTAAAAAGGAAGTGGACCTAGTAAAGCTAGAGAGACCCTAAGACTTACTTTGATAATGAAAACAAGAGTTGTTGCATAGAGACCCATCCAAACTTCAAATATGTACTTAGAGTGTGAAAGACCTGAAGCTAAAGCACAAATCTTGTGGTGTGACCTAAGAAAGTAGATACTAACCCCCAAGGACAAAGAGTAAAACCTTAAGAGTAGTGTAATCTAAGAGAGCAGATACTAGCCCATAAGGACCAAGAGTAAAACCTTAAGAGATTGGAGCTTGTGGCATAAGAATCAAAAAGGCATATAAAGCCATTAAGGGTTGAGAGGCATGTCACATAGCTAGGAGAAACATTTGATTGGGATCTATTGAGGACTAAATCTTCAATATACATTCACCATGGGACCACTTCTTTGATAAAACACTCATCTCTCAATTGTTGCATGTTGTCGAATAGTTGGTAAAACATAATCTTACTAGGATGGTTAAAGAATATAGTATCAACTAGCTACCTCATGCTCTTTAGAAAGATCATAATAATAATCTAGAATAAGAACTAAAGGAAGATGTTACACTCTATGAGCTCAACATGAGACCATTAGCTAGATCATTATTATTTCAAGGGGCTTGATACATAAAGCGTATGACTATTTCTTATCTAGTCTACTTACATGTACAAGTGCAATGAACTAGCCTACCAAAGTGATAGAACTTGAGAAGATGAAGAGAAGGAGAGAACTTCACATAGCCACATCCCTCACACCCCCATGTTAACCCCAAATCGAGATGCCCACCCCCCCAAATCGAGATGGCCCTAGGTGGAGATGGTGGAAAAAGGAAGAAAAAAGCAGAAAAAAACATGGAAAAAGAGCAAAGACATGCAGGCAACCTCCAAAACCAAGCCGGGGGAAAAAGTGCAATTTTAAATGAAGGGTGCCTCAAAAAACTCGAAAACCTCTTGTAAAATAGCGCTAGGCTCCCTCTTGTGCCAATTGTAAAATATTAGACGGGTGTAGGCTAGAGACATAAGGCTAGAAGAGGGAAATGGAAAAAAGACCTTGCCACAAGGGCCGGTCATGTAAAAAAGGGATGAGTGCCCATGGGATTTTAGGGTTTGTATACATAAAGTTCAAAAAGTGAATGAGAGCTCATTCTTTTGGTGTGTGGCAACAAGAGTCTTCTTCTTCTTCTCTTCTCCTCATCTTCTTGCTTGTGTGTGCTCTTCAGAGAGGGAGTGTGAGAGTGTGTGAGAGTGAGGGATCAAGAGGGTGAAGCTCTTCACCATCTCCTCTTCTCTTCTTCTCTTCTCTTCTCTTTTCTTGCACGCGCGGCTATGGAGGATGGAGCTTGGAGATGGAGGAGGCTTGAGGATGCTTGAGCTCGCATCTAGGATCATGGAGCTACCTGTGTGTGTGAGAGAGGAGGCAACTCGTATCGGCATCAAGGTACGCTCACTACACTCATAGGATCGACGGTGCGTCGGCTAGGTGAGAGATAGCCATTAGAGCTCACTTGGAACGCTTGAAACAATAAGCAGTCGGTGGGTCTTGGTGGTTGAGCGAAAGCTCCCACATTTTGGTTCCGTTGCCGAGACCAACGGATTCAATCTTGAGCACTTGCACGCCTCATATCGAGCATCAAAGTAAGGGATTCATCCCTGAAATGGAGCTTGAGACAGGTAGGAAGTTTGGGTGTTTTTGATCTTCAAAACAAGTAAGTATTTTGGTATATTTTGTTTGTTTCATGATTGGGAAACATGGAGAAATTATTTCAGTTTTTTGCTTTCGATTCTTGTTGCATTTAGAGTAGGTTAGGATTAGGAGATCTCACCGGAGAAGGGTAGGGTTTACTGTTGCAAAGCAAGGCAAAACACGGAAAAAATCGTGCAAATCTTGGCAAAAAGCTCGCTTGTGATGCCTAAGATCGGCAAGTGAGTGATTGGGGCATCAACACCATACCTGGAAAGGGGCATAAGAACCAAAAGGCCAAGGTAGAGCTCATTTGTGACCATTTCAGTGAGAGAGAGAGAGAGAGAGAGAGAGAGAGAGAGAGAGAGAGAGAGAGAGAGAGAGAGAGAGAGAGAGAGAGAGAGAGAGAGAGAGAGAGAGAGAGAGAGAGCTATTGCCCGATTCGATCCGATTGCACCATCGACGAGCCTACCACTCTATCCAGGTATATGAATCTCTTCCCCTACCCCCCTAGATAGGATCTGGAGGTTTGTGCTTGATACGATTGAGTAAATCGCAAGAAACGACCAAAATCAAACTCTCACTATCGACTTTGCACTGCGTTCGACCTGTTTGAACGGTCACTTCTGGGCCGAGTCCCAGAATCGGCCCTCGGCCCTTTTTTTGCTCGGCCCACTCAGCCCAAAACCCCACTTGGCCCTTGGGCCCTTGGCCCAGACCTACTTGGCCTGTCCAAGTCGACCATTCAGACCATCGACCAATTCGGCCCTCGGCCACATGTCATTCTCGGCCCTCGCTCCAAGTCCCTCGACCCAAGTGCCTCAGCCCGTCCGAGTGACCTCGTCCAAATTGACCACTCGGCCCGTCCGAGCCTACCCTGTCCAAGTCCCGAATTCAGCCCTCGGCCCATGTGCCTCGACCCGTCCGAGTAACCCACTCAAACCCTGCAATTCGAACCAGCTAGGCCGAGTGGAAATTTTTATCAAATTCTCAGAAATTTGACCTGACCTGGCTGGAGCTCAACAGCGCAAACTATTTAAAGTCCTTCTAACGCTCAAAAGTTGATTCTTACACTTGGAATAGACAGAATCATAGGGAGCAGCTGCTTGGCAGCTTGAAGTAGGCAACACCGAGACCCAAAGACCTAGATGCCAAGCATTGAGCAGTTAAAACCTGATTGGCCAAGAACAAATAAGGCAACATACTAGAAAGACCCTGAACCCTGTCAAGGCGGCCAGAAAATTGACCAACAAGCCTATCAGGCCCGAAACAAAGCAAGAGTGCCTAAGACGCTTCGAAGCTGTTTACTGCACTCACCTTGAATTTCCGCACTTAAATGCACCTAAAGAAATTGAAAGCCTGGTTGAGCACAAGTGCACTAGGAGCGACCGCATGCTGAGTGACCATAAATTGAGGATTGTATTCAATAACTAAAGGAACTTACTCAGATAAACCACTCAAGGAACCCACCAGTAGTAGGAGAGGACCCAAGACGTCGCCAAACCATCAATGCGCGAAGTAGGACCAAGCAGGTGGCATCAATGACGTGAATTTGACAAATCCACTCAACCTAATCAATAGCTTGGTGGAGCACAACAATGCAACTATGGCAGAAGAAGGCTCAGACCATAGGTCTAATGAGGAACTCGACTTGAACGTCTTCCTGGAGGCTATTCAGCAGCAGCTGGTCAGTGGCTATGATGCACTTGTCCGGTACGAGCACCGCGGCAGGATGGCAAACGCTATCATCGCAGACCTAGAAGAAGAGAGGAAACTAGCCCACAAGGCTTTGCAAAGCATAGTCGAATACAATAGGGGCCAGCAGGCTAGGAGCCAAAGGCAAATCACGGAGTTGCGTGAGGTGCAGCGAGTGCTGAATCTAGTAGGAAGAAACCAAATAGATCACGAGAGAGCCCTAGAAGGAGACTTGACGTTGAGCGAGCTTCTCATGAAGTGGCTGCTAGATAACACGACAGCAGAGCAAAGTGCTGCAGCACTTACGACATCTCTACTTGCAGGATTAGGAGCGAACCAAGGCTCAAAGAGCCAGTCTAAAATCCCTATCATTGCCAAGCAACTCGACAAATACCAACCCCATGACGATCCATACAGCTTTGTAGAGCAGTTTGAACAAGTCTGCGAAGCCAACGGCCTCAACGACCTGACTCAACGCTCTCAAGCATTCGGGCTCTGCTTAGGTGACAAGGGAAGGACTTGGTATACAAGCCTAGATGCCATAGAACGAGCCAACTTCAGTGGCCTCAAGGATCTCTTCATTAAGAGATTTGCCAAGCCTGGATACTCCAACAATCTGCTAGTACGCTTGATGAACGTCAAGCAGAAAGAGAATGAGGACATTCGCGACTACGTAACCCACGTGAGGAGTCTCTTCAAGAGAATCCCTATGGGTGAGCGAGCGACTGAAAGAGCAGTTTCGATTGTATTCATCAGCAGAATTCACAATGAGGAGTTACATAAGGCTTTGGCAAGGAATTTGAGCTTGCAGTGAGACGCGCTAGCTAGAGAAGCCATTAGAGTCATGGATCAGCTGAAGGAGCGGAGCTCCAGGAGCGCGAACCTAGAAGAGACCAAATCGCGATAAGGGAAAGGCCACCGAAACGAACCAAGACTTGGCTAATGTAAAGATGGAGTTAGCTAGGTTGCAAGACATGTTGAGACGACCAACACGCCCACACGTGCAATGCATGTACTGTGGGGGAAACCACTTGCCAGCCGAGTGTCAAGACCCTAGGTCAAGACCTTGTGCTAACTGCAGTAGGTTCGGTCATGACATCGCGCATTGTAGATTACCAAGAAGACTTCCGTATTCGCAGCCCTACGGCTAGCCTTACCTAGCAAACAGGCCGCAGCCATTCTTCGGAAGGGGAGCCCCATTAGCCCTTCATGTGCCTAACGACATTAAGCCAGTTGTTCCTAGGATGGACATAAATCCTACTGGCATACCTAGACCACCTGGTCCTTACGTGACCCATCCACTGAGCGATGCGCCAGTCCACTACGTGGAAGAACCAAATGAGAAAGAAGCTTATATATGCCCTTACGTCTCGCAGGACGATGAGGGCAATGCTATCCTCATGGATTATTGCCCCGTGCCGGTGATGGCATTAGGAAGAGAACGAGGTAGAGGCCTAGGAGGGCAGACATAGGATCTAATCACCTGTTGGACTTGTGGTCACCCAGGTCATGTCTCATCACACTACCTTGAAAGGGAGCAGCAAAACAGAGACAAGGCTTGGTGCGCAGATCGGTCGCAGATAGCTCACGTAGTGAATCCCTGAAGGTCCCCAAGAACAATGAACTCTACCTTTTTGCACAAAAAACAATGTAAAAGCTTGAACGACAAGAGACAAGAGACAAATTGGGTTCAATCTCCCCCATGCCTTGTGTGAGCGCTTCACAAAGCATGTATTTTATGTATATTTCAATCTTCATGCTCAATAATAGCTCAATTTACAAAAATATGACAAGCTTTTAGCTTTTGAGTTTGCTTTCTACAAAAATAGGAAAATAAAGCTAATGGACGGTGCCCATAGAGCCTGGCACGCCCAATCTCAATGTCCAAATAGAAATAACATATCCGGGCGCATAGGCGCATACAAAATAATAATCAATAATCAATGTCTCAATAGACATAACAAAATATAGGCATGACGCCTATCAAAATATAGTCCAAAGGTCGAATACTCGCTAAACTCCAATGCTTTCCTCCGCCACTGCTACTATCTCTACACATCAACTGAAGCATTCACCATCGTTAGTAAAATAATACAATTAAACCGACAAAAGTGAATACCTAGCAGTCTTCAACTACATAAATAAATCAACTGGTTAGAAATAAATCCTAACCTTAATTTATTAGGAGTGCGCACTCTAAACTCATAAACGTTTATTAATTTAATATGCATTTTGCAGAATCACCCGCTATGGAATCACCCACGTACACACTAAATTAATGAAACGCCCGAAAAGGACAGGCATCCCCATCAACTTCTCGCACAAAGAATCCTCTTTGTGTATGAGCCCCGGTCATCTAAGTTTACGGAATCCACCGTAAAACCTCACGGAATCCACTGTGGCACGGAATCCACCGTGGAATATGCCTCCTGGCATCATACCCCCGGGGTGGGATAGCAATTGACCTCAATTGCTATTAGCTCAATGTGGAGCTAACAGAGTGGGGAAAGCATTTAAGTCTCTAGGGTGCATCCATTGTGCTTCCTCTACAGGATGGTTCTTAAATTTTACTAGGTATCTAGAATACCTTCGGCCAGTTCTAGTAGTCATGTAATCAGTGTCTATGATGGCTTCTGGTTCAAGTATTTCAGTCTCTTCCTCTAATAAAGGTGGGTTTTCATAAACAGGGTGGATAGGTAATTGGCCTCTAAATGGTCTCAATAAACTAATATGAAATGTATTATGAATTTTCCAATGAGATGGCAATTCTAACTTGAATGCATTATCATTAATCTTATGAATAATTCTAAATGGTCCATAGAATCTAGGAGCTAATTTGACAACTGGATGTCTATCTACACTTTGCAGTCTACGCTTTTCTATTCTAAGCCAAACATAATCATCAACTTTGAAATTCATAGCTTGTATTTTCTTGCTGGCTTGTTTAGTATATAATTGTTGGGCTTTAGCAATCATATCCTTAACCTCATCAAAAATAGTATTATGCATAGTAGCAATATCATCAGCACTTTGAATTCTATTAGACAAAGATGCAACAGGTGTAGATAATCTATATCCATAAATGACTTCAAAATGTGCTTTCTTTGTAGATGTGTGCGGTGTATTGTTATATGCAAACTGTAATAAATGCAAATGAGTATCCCATGTCTAAGGTTTAGAGATAGTATATGCACGTAAAAGATCTAAAATAGTGCTATTTGTGGCTTCTGTTTGTCCATTTGTTTCTGGATGAAATGCAGATGAGAAATCAATCTTTGTGCCTAGATTTGCAAACAGTGTAATCCAAAAATTATTACAAAATCTAGAATCTCGATCGGAAATAATCACTTTTGGCAATCCATGGTTAGTAAAAACAGTTTTTGAAAATAACTGTGCTGCTTGTGATGCTGTTAAAGTTTTCTTACATGCAATGAAATATGCTTGCTTACTAAATCTATCTACAATTGTCCAAATCATGTCATGGTTAGATTTAGTATTTGGTAAACCAGTAATGAAATCCATATAAATATGTTCCCAAGGTTTAGATGGAATAAACAAAGGCATTAATAATCCAAACTGTTTACCATGATGTCTCTTTATTCTTTAACAAATCAAACATTCAAAAACGAAATTAGATACATCTGCATCCATATGCGGCCAATAAAAATCTTCAGTTAACATGCGTAATGTAGATATGATACCTCTATGACCTTGATATGGGGGGCAATGAATTTCATTCAAAACAAAAGATCGGAATAGAATAGTAACACATAGTCTCTTTTCAAAAAACATAAATCCATCATTATATGACAATGAATCAATAGGAATGAAATTATTTTGAACTAACTTTTGCCAATCAGAATGAAAAGTAATATCCTGGTGATATGTGTCTTTCATAGCAATCAAAGAATCAAAAGATATGATAGAAATATTATGAATTGCAGGTCTTCTACTCAATGCATCAGCAACTACATTTTCTTTTCCATGTTGGTATTGAATGATAGGATGAAAGCTTTGAATGAAGGAAGCCCATTTGATATGATGGTCAGAAATTTGGGGTTGGCTAAGTAGATGTCTAATGCTTTGCTGGTCGGTCTTTATCATGAATTTTGAACCCATTAAATAGTGCTTCCACTGTTTTAATGCTTGTACAACTGCTAATAGTTCTTTGTCATAAGTGGAATATTTGAGCTCAGAGGGTTTCAGCTTAGAACTAGAATATGCTATTGGATGGTTGTCTTGCATTAGTACGGCTCCTATTCCTGATCCGCTAGCATCGGTCACAACTAGAAAGAATGGTCTATTAAAGTCAGGCAATTGTAGAACAGGGGTATTGGTTAATGCACGTTTCAATAAATCAAAGGATTTCTGCTGAGTTTCAGTCCATTGATAAACAATTCCTTTCTTGAGAAGTTTGGTTAATGGTAAAGCAAGTAATGAAAAATTACGTACAAACTTCCTATAGAAACTAGCAAGACCAAGGAATGAGCGTAATTCATGTACATTTTTAGGAACAGGCCAATGCAATATTGCATCAATTTTCTTAGGATCAACTTTAATTCCTTCTTTTGATACAATATGACCTAAATATTCTATTTCTGTCTTAAAGAATTCACTCTTTTCAGGATTTGCAAACAATTGATTTTCTTTCAGTAATTGAAAAACTAATGATAAATGCTCATAATGCTCTTTTTCACTTTGACTGAACACCAAAATATCATCAAAGAAAACAATCACACAATATTGATATTTCAGAAAGATACGGTTCATCATTCTACTGAAAGTAGCAGGTGCATTAGTCAATCCGAATGGCATGACTAAGAATTCGTAATGGCCAAATTGTGTCCTAAATGTGGTCTTAAATATGTCAGATCTATCTAGCCTCACCTGATGATATCCAGACTTAAGGTCAATTTTACTAAATATAGAAGATCCTTGCAGTTTGTCCATAAGGTCATCAACTCTAGGTATAGGATACCTATTCTTTACAGTGATCTTATTTAAAGCTCGGTAGTCAATACACATACGATAGGTATTATTCTTTTTCTTGACTAAGAGTACACGTGCACCGAATGGAGAACTGCTAGGTGGAATTAAGCCTCTATTTAGTAATTCTTCAACTTGACTCTGGATTTCTTTTTGCTCTATTTGATTGTGCCTATATGGTGCTTTGCAAGGTGGTTGTGTGCCAGGAATTAAATCAATCTTATGGTCTTCTGGACGTGAAGGTGGTAAACCTGGTGGTAGGTCTTCTGCAAAACAGTCCTTAAAATATGCAAGAAATTCCTTATGCCTAGGGTGCATATGATTTTCCTTTGCGTGCAATTCATTCACCCAAATGAGATATGATTTAGTATTCTTGCGTAGTGCACGTTTTGCTTGAGTATGCGAAAGCAGTGGAAAAATATGAGATGCATGCATACCATATAATGAAATAGGTTTTCCTTGAAAATTAATATTCATTGTGTGCGTGGAATAATCTATATTTGGATTATGCTGGTGTCTCCAAGGCATTCCTAAAATAATGTCGCTTGACTGTAATGGGACAACTAAGAAATTTCTTCTTTCAATGTATGCACCAATTTGAATCTCTAAATCTTGTACTTCTTGTGTGCCATTGTACCTAGTGCCTAAAAATGCAGCTTTTATGCGATAATGCGTAGGTACAGTATGCAATTTCAATTCCTTTACCAATTTTGCTGAAATAAAGTCATGAGTACTACCGTCATCATGCAAAATAGTTCTTTCCTTTCCATGCACCATACATTTCATAGTCAACAATGAATGTGGGGTAGGCATACCTGGTAAAGTGTCGGAAGTAGTAATAGGATCATCCTCATCTTCAGTGAAATCTGGCATATCCTCATGCTCGTCTTCGTCCATGGCTCCAAGATAGTTGATATGTGCTGGTGGCTTCTTTGAATGACAATTTGCTACGAGATGCCCCGGCTGGTGACACTTATAGCATACTATTGGCTTGGCTTTGGTTACATTATTTGCAATGGCTAGAAGTCTGGGTACATTTGGATTTGCTTGTGGAATAGGCTTAGGATTTGGATTGACAGTGGATGGTAATGTAGGAGGTTTAGGCCAATTCTTGCGGAAAGATGGTGATGAGAAATGACCTGGATTAAACCTTCTAAAATTGGAATTGAATTGTTTAGATCCATAATTACCATTGGCTTGGAATTGCTGTGGTCGTCTGTCTCTTCCCCGTAACTTATCTTCAATGTCGTGAGCTAGTGAGATGGCGTCTTCAAGGGTAGCAGGCTTGAACATGTTCACTTCAGCGTAGTAATGTCCAAGAAGTCCACACATATACTTCCGCTTATGTGTCATCTCTGGTACGTCTTCAAGCATGCGTAGCTGTAGGAGTGCATTCCAAAAACGCTCTGTATACTATGGAATAAGCTCACGATCCCGTTGTTGAAGTAAATCCCATTGCTTGATAGCCTTCTCATGAAATTGGGGTGGAAGGAAATTCTGCATGAACTTCTTCTTGAAATCTTCCCAAGTAGCAGGACATTCTATGCTTTTGCGGACTACAGTCTACCATAGTGATGCTCTGTCTATCAGATGATTAGTAACACACTTGTTTTTATCTTTCTCGGGATAAGTTTCCTCATGGAAATAGTCATCAAACTGGCTAATGAATGATAAAACAGTCTTTCCTTCTCGTATGCCATTGAAAGTGCGAAATTTGAAACTTCGTTTACTTATCTTGGATTCCTTGCGAATGGTTTGTGCTTCAAGAGTGGCGTCAATGGTACGGCGAATCAAATCTTCAGCTTGAGGTTCTTCTTTATCGGTGGACGCTCTTTGTAGTTTTGTCAATTGCGCTTGCAATGCTTGCCTAGCCCTTCGCTCTTCTTCCAATTGCAGCATGATTAGATCCAGCTTTTGTTCCATGGTAGGCTCAGGTAAGTCGTCTTCAGCCATAGGATCATCCATATGTGGGGTAGTCATCCTGTAAAACTCAATAAACCTTTCTCACTCAAAATCAGGTTAGCGGGATGAGCGTAGCTCAAATTTGGGGTTACAAGGCTATGTATTTTTGGGTATTTCTTTCTCAATTTTCAGAAAATCTACAATATTTCTGTCTCTGTTTGCTGAAAGTACTTCAGCGAATTTGTAGATAGATGGAACAGCTTGCGACGAACAACTTTCCAGTTCAGAGTTTTTGCATAGGAACAAGTCTTCTAGGAGTTTTGAGCACTAGTCAGTTCTGACTCCAGTTGACTAGTATGACTTGCAGAGTTGCAGACTTAGCAGACTTGCAGAGTTGCTGACTTGCTGAACTTAGGCCGATTTGCAGAACTTACAGGACTTGATTCCACCTAACTTGTAGAACTTGTCTTTTGCAGTGCAGGACCTGGAGTTTGTGGACCTGTTTGCCATGTGTGACTTGCAGAAAGCCTTAAGCTTTAATTGATTTAAGAGATTAAGCTTAATAGCTTAATGGGCTACAGGCGGCGTCAAATTTCGTGGGGGGGGCCGTTTTTTTCTTCGAAAATCACGGAATGAAGCCGTTTTGCCCACGATTTGATTATTAAAGCTCCCTAAGCTTAAGATTAAGCTTTGATGTGATAATTAACTTGATTATGAAGAGAGCTTATCTTTGTTTTCAACGACTTGATGATGGAGATGTATGAGTGGTCCTCCGCCTGCAGAGCCTGGTCCCTCGCGATCTGACAGTAGAAATAGGGGTTCTTGATCGCCAGAAGTCTACATGTATTGACGGTTCGCGACGAGATTGACTATAGAGCCCGTTCGTTCCTAGAGCTCCACCTTCGCCCGAGATTGGTAGCGATTGGAAGCTCTTGATCTCTGCTCCGCTCTGATACCACTGGTGCGCAGATCGGTCGTAGATAGCTCACGTAGTGAATCCCTGAAGGTCCCCAAGAACAATGAACTCTACCTTTTTGCACAAAAAACAATGTAAAAGCTTGAACGACAAGAGACAAGAGACAAATTGGGTTCAATCTCCCCCATGCCTTGTGTGAGCGCTTCACAAAGCATGTATTTTATGTATATTTCAATCTTCATGCTCAATAATAGCCCAATTTACAAAAATATGACAAGCTTTTAGCTTTTGAGTTTGCTTTCTACAAAAATAGGAAAATAAAGCTAATGGACGGTACCCATAGAGCCTGGCACGCCCAATCTCAATGTCCAAATAGAAATAACATATCCAGGCACATAGGCGCATACAAAATAATAATCAATAATCAATGTCTCAATAGACATAACAAAATATAGGCGTGACGCCTATCAAAATATAGTCCAAAGGTCGAATACTCGCTAAACTCCAATGCTTTCCTCCGCCACTGCTGCTATCTCTACACATCAACTGAAGCATTCACAATCGTTAGTAAAATAATACAATTAAACCGACAAAAGTGAATACCTAGCAGTCTTCAGCTACATAAATAAATCAACTGGTTAGAAATAAATCCTAACCTTAATTTATTATGAGTGCGCACTCTAAACTCATAAACGTTTATTAATTTAATATGCATTTTGCGGAATCACCCGCTATGGAATCACCCACGTACACACTAAATTAATGAAACGCCCGAAAAGGACAGGCATCCCCATCAACTTCTCGCACAAAGAATCCTCTTTGTGTATGAGCCCCGGTCATCTAAGTTTACAGAATCCACCGTAAAACCTCACGGAATCCACCGTGGAATATGCCTCCTGGCATCAAGGCTGACCAAAGGTGTGCTGAGTGCAGAATCACTCATCTCTTCGTCGATTGCCCAAAGTGAAAGACGTCTTCTAGCTCATCCAACGTACCATCTGTCCCATTGGGGTTGTTTGGAGTCGAGAACCTTGATGGGGAGGCGACACCTATTCCGTTACGGGTCATGACACATGCCTAGACAAAGCAAGCCGGCATATCACTGCCAGGACCTAGCAACCTTGACGTAGCTTCAATAGGGAAGAAAAGTCGCAAGGGGAAGAAGAAAAGGTCAGAAGCTAAAATCGCACTAAAAACGAAGAGTGCTACAACTCTGCCTACTCAAAATAATGTCTCTGACGCAAAGGCAGAGACTTCAGCCCCTAAGACGGTCGAAAAGGGAAGCGCTAAGGTAGGGGAATACCCGCATCTAAAGTGACAGTTAGAAGCCATAAAAAAAGTGAAGAAATGGGTAAAGGAGGCTCAAGAGCATCTAAAAGACGCTGAGCCTATCGTAGAGGACGAAATCGATGACCTCTCCAGCATAAGCACGCCAATCTCACCTCCTCAACCAAAGTCAGGAGAAGCAACTACACCACAAGCAGTGCCGCTAAGGCCAAGCCTTGGTGCTAGAGAACCGCGGATCAGTCACGGCCATTGGTCAGGATGATCCAGGTTAGGAGAGAGATAAGCACCCAATGATCTCCTGACCACGTTGGTGACTACCCCTGTAAAACTTAGCCTGGGGGATCTGCTTAGGCAGCATCCCACCCTATGGCAATATCTTAAGCATTGGGTTGAAGGGTCACGAGAGCAGGTCACGGCAAACCCTCATGACCATGATGCAGAGACGCAAATATCGAGTTTGATGGTGCACTCTATGCCTAAATCCTTACACATCAATGCCTTCTGGGAAGGTTCTGAGATGCATGCGGTCTTATCGGTTCTAGCCCTAGGCGATACAATGAGAAAGGGGTTTGTGGACACGGGAGCTGGGGTTAGTGTGCTTAGCCATGCGGTGCTTCAGACTTGGGGAAACCTGCTTGTCGAAACTGCTAGGTTTAATGTCACATTAGCAAAGGGTATGAGAGTCAAGCCATTCGGGGTGCTTAAGAATTGGCCAGTGAAGATCGCACGTGTCCAATTCTCTATGAAATTTATAGTCATGAAGGGAGTGGACTACGATATCCTTTTAGGCCGACCCTGGATACGCAATTCACTAGAGTCATCGAAGATTGGGATAACGGCTTCATCTTCCTTGGCAATAGAACAGACACCGTGAGAATAAAGATGGACACTTGGGAGACCTCACCAGTCGACTTAGATGCCATCTCTGCTATGCTTAAGGGTAACACCCAGATCAAGAGCTCCTATGGGCCCTTGACCAAGTATATCCCATACTCAGAGGATGAGCGGGATTGGATGCACGTTCTCGCTACAATCGACCTGCCATTCTCCGATCACGAGGCATATGAGCAAGCCATCAAAACAATCGGCAAGTCTAACGATACACCCTCCGCACCAATCTACATGATGGTAGGAACCCTTCGGGAGAAACCTAAACCTGTCAACTTCCAAGTCCCAACCAACAAAAGGGAACTCCAGGAGATACTGGAATACTTAATGAACAAACTAGCTGGCAATCCAACTGCCAACTTCAAACCACTCCAGGACCTCCTGGGTGAATCCAAGTGGCAATGGACCAGAGTGCATGACTTAAACCTCATGTATAACTGGGCCCTAGTTCCTGACCAATGAAAAGAGATATACCAAGCCCTAGGAGACGATGAGCAGTCTGACAAAGAGGACTCTCACGACAAATACGAAGACTGCCAATCCTTCAATGACGAAAGCGAGGCTGAGGTAGACACCGTGGAGTACGACACAGAGGGGCAAGAAATAGAGCAAATACGAGCAAACTCCAAGCCGCAAAAAAAGAGTATCTTCAGGATAGAGCAAGGATTCATGCACATGGAATGCGATCGTGCCTGGTTGGAACACGTAGGGACCATAGATCTTGAGCAAGCACGCCTAGCCCAGCCAGGAACGACATCAGTGCTTAGGACAGAGTCGCTGTCCGAACTGCACCCACTAGGGGAGACCACCTCTTCTAGCGACGGTGGGGAGTTCAAATCTGAGTCGGAGATTAGTTCGGATAGTGATCCAGAAATCCCTGGGCTACCTATGGCTAGACGCACCAAGAGGAATCTACCCGTCCACCTGAGGCGCAGACAATTATGGCAGAAAAAGGAAAAACAACCCAGGGATACATAAACTAAAGAACAACGAAAACCGCAAGACATCCCTAAATGATTTACGAAATTCACAAAAGGGGATAGGGTAGTAGTTATGTTAGGTGCCAAGCGTCAAGGGCAATGAGTGAACCAATTGAGGGACCAGCCAAGGTCAAGGAGATGAACCTAGCCCAAGAAGGGGAAACACCCCGATCGGTATTCATTGCCGATGACTTGACTAAGGAAGAAGAAACGAGTCTTGTCGCTCTCTTTTGAGAGTACATAGATGTTGCTCGCCTGGTCCTTAGATGAGCTTAAGGGGGTAGATCCGAGTGTCGTGACTCACAACATACCCATGACACCAGACGCAATGTCGGTCAAGTAGCGACCGTACCCTATGAATCCAAACACGCTCATGTTGTCAAAGAGGAGATTAATAAGCTGATGAAAGCAGGATTCATTTATGAAATTGAACACACAGACTGGGTGTCACCCATAGTCATTGTGATGAAGAAGAATGGAAAAATCCAAGTGTGTGTCAATTACAAGAAGGTGAACGAAGCAACTAAGAGGGACAACTATCCATTGCCGTACATCGAGCACATGCTTGAGAGAGTGGCGGGCAAGGAAGCCTACAGTTTTCTGGACGGCTTCTCAGGGTACAACCAGGTGTAGGTGCATCCTGTGGACAGGCACAAGACTATGTAGGTTGAGGGCACATGAGGCGTTCAACTACAAGGGAGTTCAATCAACTACAAGGGAGTTCAATTCTTCCTAGGCCATACGGGGTACTATCGGCGGTTCGTACGGAACTATGCATTGATCGTGAGACCCTTGTACAAGCTGCTGATTGTCTTTGAATGGACTGACGTATGCCAACGAGCATATCAAGAATTGAAAAAGGCTCTAACCACAGCACCTATTCTATGAGCCCCAGATTGGACCATTACTTTCCATGTGCATATCGATGCTTCTAAATTTGTCGTTGGGGCAGTGTTGTGCCAACCTGGAGAACACAACTTAGAATATCCAGTGAGCTTTGCTAGCAGACAACTCACTGAGACAGAGATGAACTACTCGACGATAGAAAGAGAAGGGTTAGCCATCATGTTTGCTGTGAAGAAATTCCAGCACTATCTATTGGCCACACCTTTTACCTTCTTTGTGGACCATCAAGCCCTGCTCTATCTAGTAAACAAACCTTTCACTACAGGACACATAGCTCGGTGGCTCCTTTTGCTCTTGGAATTCGACTTCTCCATGGTTGTATGAAAAGGAAAACAGCACTACATGGCTGACCATATGTCGCGCATTCCCATGGGAGAGGCCGTTGGACAAGGCATTGTTGACGAATTACTCGATGCCCATCTCTTTACCTTGTCTAGTGAGAGAGATTTATTCAAGGCTGATCTAACGCCATATTGAGCGGATGATATAGTCCAAGTGCTTGAACACGAACTACTTGATCTACCGATAGAAAAAGCTCGACTTAGGCAATTAATCCTTAAGATCCAACCCTATCAGCTGATCGCAGGCCAACTCTACAGGCTGGGGCAAGACGGATTGCTGCGCAGATGAGTATGCAAACATGAGGTGCATGATGTGCTCTCAGAAGCGCACAACGGCATTGCTGGAGTTCATTTTAGCAGAGACACGACAGCATGAAAAGTGTTGCAATCTCAATTGTGGTGGCCCACGCTTTTTCACGATGTAGCCCGATTCGTCAAGCATTGTGATGAGTGCCAACGGACAAAAGTCCTGATTCACAAGGATCGGATGGAGTTGACCCCTGTTATCGCACGATAACCCTTCGAAAAATGAGGAATTGACTTCATAGGACCCATCAGTCCTGCGGCCAAGTATTCATAGGCCAAATACATCATTGTTGCCACGGACTACCTCACAAAATGGGCAGAGGCAAGAGCAACACGAAAAAAACGATGCTAGGATGGCTGCCAAGTTCTTATGGGAGCAGGTGATCTCACGATTCAGCTGCCCCATCAAACTGGCCAGTGATCAAGGCACGCACTTCATCAACAAAGTGATTGCACATCTCCTGTCCATCTTTCTCATCATCCATTGCAAATCCTCGCCATACTACCCTCAGGCAAATGGCTAGGCAGAATCTACGAATAAGATTCTTATCAATGTCTTGACCAAGGTGGTCTCAGCCTCACACAACGACGACTCGGACAACAAGCTGATGGCAACTCTATGGGCCTACCGCACAACTTATAAAACGGCTGTCAATCAAGCCCCCTTCAGGTTGACCTATGGAACTGAAGCGGTTCTACCATTAGAATTCTTCGTTCCTAGCCTAAGAATAGCACTTCAAGAACAATGGGAAGGGAAGGAGACATGGACACAGTGCCTGGTCGAACTCGAGTGCCTCTTAGAGACTTGCCTTCTAGCCACCCATGCGCATATATGTGAGAAGGCCCGACTCAAGACTTGGTTTGACAAGCATGCCAAGCAGCGCGACTTTGAATAGGGCGACTTAGTACTCCTCTACTCAGTTAAGGGGCACAAGCAGAAAATGAAATTTAGAGGTCTTGGACCTTTCAAGGTTTGTGCGATGAGCCGCACAGGCAATGTCGAGCTCGAGACCTTAGATGGTGAGTGCATAGGCTTCTTCAATGGTAGTCGTATCAAGAAGTACTACCCTCCCACCCATCCTTTGCACGAGCCCCCGATGTTAGAATCGCCTGTCAAGATATGAATGGCCACAATCATGGAGGTTGATGATGAGGATGAGGAATCCGTAGAGCCCGCATACCTCCATATTACGGTCGTCACTACAAAACAAACATACACTTTCAACGCCTTGATCGATGAGGGAGCACTTCAATGTCTTAACTCACGATCATTGGACTCAACTTGGCAGACCACAACTTCAACCCACTAATGTGAAATTAAGCCCATATGGAGTCCATTCCTATGCACTTCATGGCAAGTGCAGAGCCACCATTTCTATTGAGTATGAGACTGTTCTAATGGTTTTTTACATGTTGCCAAATGCTAAACACACAGGCACGGAGTTGCTACTGGGGGGAACTTTCAAAAAGTAGACTCGCTGCAATGTTGATTATGAGTCGCTATGCATCCACCTCGCAATAGGCAACGTTCGCATTGTCACAGCCTTCAGCAAGGGCCACGCGACCTCACCACTATCTGCAATGCCACCGGTAAAAATATCCGTAACCAACTCCAAGGAGGGGGATAGTGCACGATCACCACCCCCCAAATTTCACGAATCACACCCCGCAATAGCAAAACCCAAAGCCCAACAGCCTAGATCTCAATGGCAGCTTAAGTAGCTGCAACAACTGCCACCTAGGAATTGCCGCTCCTATCCTCATAAAACCAAAAATGCTAAATCTAAGAGGCGAGGACGCAGTCACAACAAGTGCCGCATGATCAAGCAAAGATGGGTCCCTAAAACCCTCTTGCATGCACAAGGCTACTACATGGGCAACACCTGGCTGTGGATCCCTAAGGCCTACACAGCCAAAGGTGCTATTCATACGCTGCCCTCAATCTTGATCAACCCAAGTCCCATAAACCCTCCAAACCATTCGCCGCAGCACCTTCCAAAACCACAGCCATCCAACTCATCCACACCTAAACCCAAGAAAGTTACACAAGCCTATCGGCCCAAACAACAGACTTCGTCACATGAGTCATCACCTGACCAAGTCAACCCGACTCCCCAAATCCACCCTGAATGTAGCAATCCGTCCGTTGTGGCTGCTCCTAATCCACCCATAATCCAAATAGCTCAACCACAGACTCAAGAACACACCCAACTGCAACTCGTCATTGCCACCAGCGCTAGTTCTAGCAAACCGCGACCACCCGTCGGCCTTACGCCCTCCTATGAACGCAAATCCTTTTTAGCACTGGCCGCCGCTAACCTTGCTGAGGACACCGGGGATGACGTGGTGGAATGCATTAAATGACTAGACACCACCTTCATGTCGTTAGCACTAAGCTATGACCGCTTGGACTTAGGATTATTGGAGGAATCCTTTGCAACCGAAGTTCAAACCATGCCCTGCTCCTGGGAAACCTTTGAATTCGCATTCGCAAATGCTTCTCACTCTGCTACTGCTGAATTTCTCAACAATGAGATCTCAAGGGAGCAAGCCTTCAAGCAGCGCCTCATCACGTCATACGATCAGCGAACCACTTCTGCTATCATTGATCAAGAAATCACAGTGTTATCAAAGCTCGCTGATAATGACTCCCCATTCCTAAAGCATTGGTACACTCTTACGCTGCAATGGGAAGTCGAAGGGTGCCGCATAATGACCAATGTTGAGCAGCGCCGCGCTATCAAAATAGCAGAATACGACCCCACATATGTCGCACCAACCTCGTATCGAGTATTAATCACTCTTTGAGGCCGCCCCATGAAAGAACACATCAAAGGACACCCCTACCTCAACCGCTTGTTGACTGAGGAAGAGTTACACATTGCTAGCCATGTCAACTCTGGTGACTTCCTAACAGATATTCTCACATACATCACACAAGTGGGGATTCAACCCTCTAATCTAGACCATGACGCTTACTTAGAGTACAACCCCTAGTTCTATGATTGGCTCCTTCACAAGTAACTCCTATGCCACCATGCCAAAACACCCTTGCCCTTCTGACCCTAGATCCTAGGAAGGATTCTTCTCAAGCTGGAAGGGGAGGGGGTGAGTGAGGTGAATCAAATCAGGCCAACCAAATCAAATTTAATGAAACATATAAACATATATTATGAAAAATGGACAAAAAGTCAAAGGCTGAAAAGGAAAATCTACAATTGTTCTTAATGAATTCATTCAAAAAGCATAGAGCTTCTCTTTTTCAACAATCAGCAAATTACTATGTGGAAAGCACTAATGAAATTTTCGGTTTATGACAGGAACAAAAAATGTCGCAATAAGACCAAGCCCACCGGCTTCCATTCACGGAAGAGGAGAGGACACAATATAGCATCATCCTGGAGAGCCGCGCCTACAACCAATTAAAATTCCGAACTATTCATAATATAGAAGGATTAATGGCCAAGGAAGAGGCGGCCAGGAGAGTCGTTGAAAGTTGCAACTTCAACAAGTACCTGGAAAGATTCGCACAAGAATCCGACCACACAAGCTGTGTGGAATTTCTCAGGTCTTACAACTGCGATGTCGTATTGCTGTGCATCCGAGGTGTGGAATCCACCAAAAAGTTGTGTGTGTGACATTTGTTACTTTGTACATAGTCGTTGTGTTTACATTTTTGTTCTCCGTGGGCAGTATAGTAGAGAGAGGGGTCTTTTGCTGCATTTCCTTTCAGCTCGGGTTGCACTTGATAGATCCTCCTTCAACAATGGTGGGCATGATGGGATGCTTTTAGCCTATGTTGAGCAAGGTCAAGTGGAAAGCAGTTTATCGTGCTACAAACAAATGCAAGAAGAAGGTTGTATTCCTTGCAAGGCAATATTTGTCATTAGCCTTCAGGCATGCAACACCCTTTTTGAAGAAAGCTAAGTCTGTGACACCTTACTGATGAGAGTATGGCCCCACACCTTGCTCAACTGTTGTTCTGAATGGTGGTATCTATAAAGGGAGATATGACACTAGGTACTAGTGAATGGATTATTCGAGTTTCCAGACATTACACCATGGATTGATGTAAAGAAGATGCCATTACACCATGGATTGATGTAAAGAAGATGCCATTGCACCATGGATTGATGAAGCAGAGGAACTCCTTTCATGGTAAATTGCAAAAGGACAGAGGATGCATAGGCCCAGTGCTACTTCTTCTACTGCAAATAAAGCACTCAAAGCAAACAGGCTAGGTTGCATTGTGTCTTAATCGACATCATGCAAGACGTTTTTGCTTCTTCTGTTGCAATAAAAGCCATCAATGCAGGCGAGACTGGCTTTAATAGGGAAGAGTAGCACAATCAACATGGTGTAAGAAAATTACGCTGAGTGTTTGCATGCTTATACATCCCAACTGCACTCAGAGTCTCCTGCTGTGTTGACAATTATATTACCATGATGATTGTGGAATGCAGGAGTTGATAAGCATCCTGCAAGACTATAGGCAAAAGAAGAACCTCAATTATGCCAAGCAATTACATGCCTATATGCGCCAACAAAATCTGGAGTCCAATGCAGTCATTGGAAATTATCTTGTCCCTATGCTGGTGGAATGTGGGAGCTTGCCGGATGCCCAATATGTTTTTGATAGGCTACCTTCTCTTATTTCAAGTTATATCCATGCTGGAAAGCCACACCATGCACGATGATCGTCTCATTGAAGAGGATGTAAATCCTTGGTAGAATTCTTTGGAGATAGTTGTTGGTGTTTGCTCTACACGGACTACACCGATTTACAGACTTGTGTCAAGAGTCTCTCTGAGTGTTCATTCTTCACCTACAATACTACAGTTTTGTAATAACAATCCTGGACGTACGGTGGTTGATCAGACATTCACAATAGAGCCAATGTTGACAATGGGGAGCATTGAAGATGAATTATGGGATGACAATTGGACTGTGGTAACAGCTGATTGTAGTATGTCTGCACAATTTGAACATACACTTCTCATAATAGAGATAGGACACGCAGGTGAGTTCAAGAGAATAGAAAGCATTCTATCGGAAATGCTAATGTGGGCTAACTGGGAAATCTGGATGTGCGTTTTGGGAGCATGCCATAAATATGGCAATGTGATGGTAAAAGAGGAGCCTGAAGAAAAAGCAAAAAACGGAAGCAAGAGGAAAAAAACGTGGATGCTTTTCTAAGGGGAGACAGAGTACAGAGTCGTGGGGAGGTGTTTTGATTTTGAGGGAACTGGTGGAGTGGCCTTGAGTATGTATAATATTGATGATTCAATTCGCAGTTTTGTAGAGGCTTCCATGGCCATGGCATTAGAGAAGAAGTGGCCTCTTAGAGCTACCGATACTGTGATTAAGGGACCAGAGAAATTGAAGCTTGTGTTTGTTCCATCTAAGGGAGGCAATGTTTGACAAGGCAGCAAAAAACCTGGTATCTCGTAGAAGAAAGATGATGTGACACAATCGGAATGTGAGGCATACCCGAAAGTAAGGAAAAGCAAACGTAACCGAGGAGGAGGCTGAATTCAACACTGGTCCTCTTTCAATGTTGACAGCAAGCGTGAAAAACAATACACAAGTGTTAATTAATTGCTGGAACAATAAGAAGCTGCTTAGCAGGGTTAAGGCTTTCGATCGGCATTGCAACATGGATGGACTGCTCTTCTTTGTGCTGCATTCAAGGGTCATACACTTGTTGTTTGCAATCTCCTTCAAGAAGGTGCTGGCATATTAAGTAAATATGCTGCAGGCTATACTCCTCTTCACTATGTAGTGGTAGCAGGTCAGACAGACGTTGTCAAGATCCTGCTCAACCATGGAGCCTCCTGGAAGCTACCCTATTTTCCCTTTCTGCAGACTTCTCGTCAATGGGTATCGAGAACTCTGAATTGGGTCTCTGAATGGGTCAATGTATATCACGGACTAAACTCCTTAGATTGCAGACTCGCCTAACATACACAACCCTGAGAGAATTGGGGGTTTTTGCCTGTGTTGCTGTAGCCTTGAGATAGTGGATTACTTGACCTAACAGGGTGGATTAATTTATCAATTCTGGGTCTCTGAGGCCATTTTGGTAATCTCAAGACTCAGAATAAGCTAGCACGGGGGGTGAGTCTACTTCAGATCCAGCACCTGCTAGCTTTCCAGGTACCAATACAGTAGCATTGCTACTCTAACACTCACCTTGCATATGGGTAAAATAGGGGCTTCAACAAGGGGCAAGCTCCAGAATTGATATACATGTCATCGAAGATAGTGATCAATCCCTAATTATCAACAGCCTGTGGATTTGGAGCTGCAGTAGCCATCCGCTTTTGCAAAAGAGGAGCAAATTAATAGCATTTCCTAGCGTATGCGTCTGCTCAACTTTCAAAAGTGTTTCAACCGGCTGGGCTTCTGTCCACTCGCAAAAGGAGGGCATGGTGTGTACTACACTGATGACAAACTATTACAGACCAGGACATTCTCATATGCAGATACTAAACAACACAGAATTGTAAACTGTTTGGAGGAGCTACATCATTTCTGATAAGATTCAAAGACTCTTGCTTTGACAAGATCAGTTATTTACCTTTCCTTGTGGGTTTATTGTTAAGACTGTGGGTCCATGGATCTATCCTTTGGTTGATGTTGCTGAAAGGACAACGCTGAAATTTCTGTCTGTAGTTGATAACCAAATTTATACTGTAGGTACCTATGTTGAAGGATGAACTCTATACTCAGCTGAAAGCTTACTTTCAATCTTGTCATCATTGCATAAACGAGGTCTTGTTGGGAGCTTGGCAGATCTATTGCTGCTCATAAATCCTTTCATCTTGCTTATTCGTATGATTGATCTTCTATCCTGAAATTAGTCAAGGCCCTCTGTGGTCGCGACTTTGCTTTCGAAAACCCTTCGACATCTTTGGTGAACCCAACGTGAAAGCGTCGCAGAAGTTTCAGGATGGGAGATACTTCAGCCTCTATTTCAGTCTCTTCTACAATTCCAACTGCGTCTACTTCAGCTCCATCAATGACTGCTGTGTCAAGTACTTCAACAGAGGATCTAAAGAAGATTTTGCAGAATATGTGCATGTATATGCAGCTCCAAAATCAGCAGACACAACTGTATATGCAGCAGCAACAACAATTGCATCAACAATAGTTGTCTCAACAAAGGCAACTCTATTCGGAGCAGGAGAATGCAAACAGCGCGACTAAAGTGATTGAAGCAGTTGAGAATGAGAAAAAGCTATTTGATGGTCGTAATGTTTCAGCATATTTGAAGACATATGAGATCAAGATGGGGTTTTTTGGTTTTCCAGCTGGACTTATGAGTAAGTACTTCCTTTGTCTTGTCACACCCGCTTTGAGGGCAAAAGTGACTGATCTTTTTATTCAAAATACACATTGGCAAGATTTTAAGAAGGCCTTGAAAGAAGAATACTTCCTTGAGGACTTTGGTATGGCTACTCGGCGGTCATTCCGAGAGTGGGTCTACATGCCAAACAAAGGTCTAGCTGCTTCACAGTTGATTCAATAATTTGAGGAGAGGTATAGTCAGCTTGATGCCATTGAACAAAGAGCATTGGATGTTGAAAAAGTTGAGCTTTTCTTGCAAGCTGCAGATCCTGCTCTTCAAGAAGAATTGGGTGAGCTTCTTGAGGATCACACGAAGCCTATGGGTCTTAAAACGGATTGGCAGGATGCTCAAGATGCAGTCTCGACTTTGACCAAGAGGAGGATATGGAAGACTCGCCTACAGAATGGTTCCATGACACCTACACCATCATATGCTCCTACGCCTGCTTCTATCCCTGTTATTTCTTCTCCTCCTCAGCTAGTTTCTTGGCCTATGCCAGTGCCTACTGTTTCCACTCCACCTATCCCTCCTGTTCCATGACCGATGCCTGCACCTTCTGCTCCAAAACCATCCGCTCCATCGGTGCCTACCTCTCTTGATGACAAAATCAAAGGCATAATGGATTTGACACTAGAGTCAGTCAAAGCGGAGTTGGTGGGAAAGTTGAAAGACAGTTTGCTTCGACTGCGCCTACTACTTCTTCTAGTGCTTCTACTGTACCTAGGAGTGCTCCTAGTGCACCTAGGAGAGATCGGAGATGTATTTGGTGCGATAGTACGGACCATCAGCATTGCAGGGATTGTGAATCTTTTCAGGATGCAAGGAGGAAGAATTTGGTATATTGGGGACAAGATGGTAAGATTTGGTTGACTGAGACAGGAGCTCCACTTGCTACCAACTTTGGTAAAGGTGGAATGAAGAAGTTAGTAGATGACATGGTTGCGCGTACTTCTTATGTGACAGCTAGAGGTGATGCTTCTGCATATGGAGTCCAGATTGAGAAGGGATCGGAGACTCAGTCAGCACTATGGACTTATGCTATGGAGACTGCAAACAAGGGAAAAATTCAGCAAACTGTTTTGACTAGTGCAGGCTCTAGCATCAGATCAGAGACAGGTTGGGATTCGCCTGTTGACAAGTACTCTATGTATGCTTATTTGGCTAAGTCTCAGGGAGCAAATGTACTTGTTGAGGAGAAGCGTAAGAGGAATGAAGAAAATCCAAGTGCAGCTAAAAAGACTAGAGGGGGTGAGTTTGTTACTCCACCTACTACAAGACCGTCTTCAAGACCATGGCCGGATCAACAGATGGAAGATGCTCAAAAGCGAGAAAAGAGGCAAGAGCCTAGAGAGAGAAAGCAGCCAGGGTTTAGATTGATGTCCGATATTGAGACATCTACGGACATGAAGAAAATCTTTAATGACAAGATACTTGGCAGTGAGGTGACTTTCACTATTTCTGAGGTTTTGGGCATATCAAAAAGAGAGTTTCAGGATCAGTTTCAGGAGGTCTTGAAGAGGAAAAGGCATGCATTGTCTACCACTGATACACAGGGAGTTTTGATTGGGGAGTTGGATGAGGATGAGGATGAGGTTATGGTTGAGAATGCTTCTATTTTTCCGCAAGTAGAGAAAAGGGTTCAGCCTATGCATTATGCTGAAATTGATGAGCCTGTCTTGATACCGCGTAGTTACTTTTCGCGGAGCCATTGGGCTAGGGCAACTACAGAGACGATGGTAAAGATTGGAGAAAAACAGGTTCCTTATGTTGCATTGGTGGATCATGGTTCAGAGATTAATCTCATAGTTCGTGGAGTTTATGAGAGTAACAGATGGCCTATGGATGTAGAGCATGGGTGGCATATGAGAGCCACCAATAACACTGCAGGTGATTTGTATGCTACCTGTCCCAGTGTCAGGGTTTCTATTGGTGATGTAGAGGAGGATTTCCATTTCTTTGTGCAGGATTCATGCTCTTATCCCATAATTCTTGGACAGCCATTCATCACAGAGATGCGCATGGAAACAAAGGTAATGGATGATGGATCTGCTTATGCATGGATTCGTAGTAAAGATGGTATAAGAGCAGTTCAGTTTATGACTGTGTGTGTGAACCATGTTAGAAACAGGGATACTCTCAGAGATGCACCTTTGCCCACTGTGAGGGATTCGGGTTTTCATTAGGTACCGCCGTTTCGCGAGACGACGGTGGTACAGAGCAGAGGAGATTGGAGTTCTCGCCTCCTGGCAGTAGTGTTTTCTCCTCCGGTTTTGTTGGGATTTCAACAAACAGTTCGATGAGCTATCAGAAGATTTCTAGGTTGCCTAGAGCTGCCAGGCAGTACATATACAGGAAGGAGAAAATTTTGAAAAATGCAGGAATTTTGGAGGATGATGAGCACATAGATGGGATGTATGACAGTATGATTTGTGCAGATACAATGGAAGAGATGGGAAATATGCTGAAAACTGATATGTAGAGTTGTCACAGTAATGTATTAGTGCAGTCCTTGGACATGTTTCATGAAATTGCAGATTTTGTGTCACAGATTGAGTCAGAGGCTGAGGTGGCTCAGCAAAAAGTGTTGAGTGCTGAAGAAATTCAGCAAACAGAGTTTCCAGCTGGTTATGATCAGCTTTCAGAGACACAAAGGGCTGAAAACTTTCAGCCAACAGAGTTTACTACTGAAATATTTCAGCATTCAGAGTTTAGGGCTATTCCTATGCAAACCATAGAGCAGAGGGCTGAGGATATTCAGCCATTGGAGTGCAGAATTGCTGATTTACAGCAAGATTTGAGTAATGTAGAAGAGCATAATGAAGGCAGGGTTGACACGAAATACAAAACTGTGGATAAGAAGGTGAAGCTTGGAACCAGCCGAGGGAAGAAGGGCCTAGCTCCAGCACGCAGGCACCAGAACCCGCGCCACCCGCAGTTTCGGAAGGAAAAGACAAAGTACCCCTCCATCCTATCCCCACCCTCATGGCACCCTCTGCTGAACCCACTATGCTCACCCCTAGCATCCCCACCAACTTGGAAGTTTCCAACCTAGTGGCCTAGATGCAATACTTCATCAGTAAAGAAATGGCCCAAGAGAAGAGCATAGAAACCATGACCACGGGGCCAAAAAGGCTAGCCGCAGATGCAGAATCGAGGCAGGAGCATAAGCGTTCATGTGTGGAGGCCTCAACCACCCCCACCCACGCAACAATGACACCACCAGTCAGTTACGACGAATACGTCGCTAAGCTGCTCTCCCAACAACTGGAGAGGGCGAAGGAGGAAAAAAGAATAGCAGTGGTGGCTGAGTTGGTGGCTGAGAAAGAGTCAGTGGCGGCCTTCCAACTAGAGAAAACCCGCATCATCACCATGTAACAACGTCAAATATTTGAACTCAAGCAAGAATTGAAAGCAAAAGAGGACATGGAAGAAAGCTACAAACAACGGCTTGAGGACGAGAATCAAGAACTTCTACAAATGCAGCGGGAATACAAGCTCCTCCTAATGCAATATAAGGAACTAGAGGCAAAAATCACCACCATTGAGCAAATGATGGAGGAACTAAACACCAAAGAAGAGGAGAGAAGACAAGAGAGGGAGCAACAATGAAAAGAGATCAAGTCCATGACCAATCAACTACACCTTGCGAGGAAAGAGCAAGAGAACATGAGCAAAGAACTCAGAGCCCAGGAGCAGAAGCTCGTAACCCTAGCACAAAAGCAAGGGGAGAGCATGGAAGGAATGAGCAAAAGGGCCAAGGAATGGGCCACGCAGAATGAGAAATGAGTGAAGGCACTGGCGCGGCACCTTTCCTTGGTGGAGAAGGAAAAAATCTTGGTGGCAGAAAGCAAAGCGGACGCCGCCCAGATAGCCTTCACTGCCCAGCAGGCCTTCCTCAACACACTACTGGACACAGCCCAACTAGAGGGAAAGGAGTCATTGGAGGTGGTGCAGAAGAAACTAAGCATTGCACGCAGAGCCATGCATGCGGGCTACAAATGCCACCCCAACCTGCGCAGGTTAGGCTAGGCTTAAAAGAACAGCAAAAGTACCTACTATTGGCCGGCCTAACCTCCCAGGAGGCAGATGCACTCAGCTTTGAGGAAGGGGCGCAGCTAGATGACCGGCATGGGTAGGACACTGACATTGAATTTGTCATAAGAAGAACCAGTGAAGAAATAATCCCACAACCCCCCTCACCGCATGATCAGGAATAATAACAACTTGACCCGCCCCTAGACAGACAAACCACGCTCAAGGAGCGACGGAGAAAATTGGTGGAAGACGCCAGAAGGCAACTGCAAGCCAAGCCAGTCGTGCAGCCATCCGCATCCCTCCCACCATGCCCCGATGACCTCCCAACGCAATTCCACATGGAGCTGGTGATCTGGGAATGGCAAAAAATCAAAAAGGACCCTTTTTCTTTTAGTTTCCTTATGCCTAACAGCCTGAGAAGGGTCCTGCCAATTAAAGTAATGGAGGAGGTGATCACGGCAGACAACAGCCGACTGGGCCAAAAATGGTTGGAAGACATGGCAAAGACCCCTACTCTGTGGGGTACAAAGAAAGCAGAGTTTTGGCAAGACAAAGCGTTCGAGGTGCCACACACTATAAGGGGTTACAACTACCAACCTCTCTGGAGAAGGCAAATATGTGATATTAACATGCTCGCCTGGATGGCATTTTGCAACACCCTACCCTACGAGAGGAATGACCCCACATTCATGATGTATCCTCGTAGGGTAGGCGTGGATTTTGTTGCCACCCTCCATGGGTGGCATGACTTCCCCATCATCTACAATTCCAATGCCACCTCCTTCAAGAATGCCCTCCTTTTTTACTTAGGAAACCTAACTGACTCCATCACGCGCTTTCTCGTAGACTTCTCCTCTTGTCCAAATCTTGCCTTTATAACTACATGTAATTACCTTAGGCTTCTTAAGCTATTACTCAAGCAAGATCCGACATCGCAGGAGAATGGCTTGCCCCTCCTCTTTTTTGATCCCAATGCTATTGATAGTTGCATTATGGCACACTTAATGATGAGAGCTAGCCTACTCCCCTCCTTTTGCCTAGCTCTCCTAAAGGACATCAGTGACAGCCAATTTACTAGGTGTAATCACCCCTTCCTCTCCACCACCTCTCTCCACATCCACATGAACCTGAAAGGGTACATGCAAAGCCACCAATTTTTGTGCAAATCCATCTGCCCTCCTTTCCCCTCCGTTCAGATGAAGAGGATTAGGCCTGCATTCCACTACTGGAAAAAAACAAAAACTAAAAGCTAAGAAAACAATAGTAATAAAAACATTGACTGGACAACACCACCCACTTGTACAAGAACTTACCACCACATAAAGCATGATCACTGCACCTAGGGGTTCTTAAGTTAGGCGTGTCTGGTGGCTTTGGACGGCCGCTCCTAACCCCCTAGCCCTTTTTGCTCCCCCACTTCACGCTTAGGGCACATCAAGGGCAAGACATACCTAGGGAGGTAACACTCACCTATGGTTAGACCTATCACCCTAAGCCACTTGCACCGCACCCCCCTTGGCACAAATGGGGTCCTCAAGTGTGGGCCATCGCCCAGGCTCTCCTGCGGTTAGGCCCACCTCCCCATTCCACTAGCACGAACACAATGCACTAACACGCTGAGATAAGCACTCCCCTTAGGAACAGCACCGCATATTCTCCTTCCAAACATCAAAGAGCAAAAAACCACCAAATTCGGAGGCCCTGTCAACCACGCAACACCCGTTTGGCTCCTCTGACAAAAATTTCATAGCTCCTACAAGCACCTAAGTCTCCAAGTGGCCCTCACCATTGCACTACTTGGCCAATTTCCTGCCAACCTACAACAACACAAAAGTGCCATGGGACTGGCACCCATCTAGGAGGGGGATAATGTTAACCCCAAATCGAGACCCCCCCCCCCCCCTCAAATCGAGATGGCCCCAGGTCAAGATGGCGAAAAAAGGAAGAAAAAAGCAGAAAAAAACATAGAAAAAGAGCAAAGACACGCAGGCGACCTCCAAAACCAAGTCGGGGCAAAAAGCGCAATTTTAAATGAAGGGTGTCTCAAAAAACTCAAAAAACCCTTGTAAAAGAGCGCCAAGCGCCCTCTTGTGCCAGTTGTAAAATACTAGACAGGTGTAGGCTAGAGGCATAAGGCTAGAAGAGGGAAATGGAAAAAAGACCTTGCCACAAGGGCCGGTCATGTAAAAAGGGATGGGTGCCCATGGGATTTTAGGTTTTTTATACATAAAGTTCAAAAAGTGAATGAGAGCTCATTCTTTTGGTGTGTGGCAACAAGAGTCTTCTTCTTCTTCTCTTCTCCTCATCTTCTTGCTTGTGTGTGCTCTTCAGAGAGGGAGTGTGAAAGTGTGAGGGAGTAAGTGTGTGAGAGTGAGGGATCAAGAGGGTGAAGCTCTTCACCATCTCCTCTTCTCTTCCTCTCTTCTCTTCTCTTTTCTTGCGTGCACAGCTATGGAGGATGGAGCTTGGAGATGGAGGAGGCTTGAGGATGCTTGAGCTTACATCTAGGATCGTGGAGCTACCTGTGTGTGTGAGAGAGGAGGCAACTCGTATCGGCATCAAGGTGAGCTCACTACACTCATAGGATCGACGGCGCGTCGGCTAGGTGAGAGATAGCCATTAGAGCTCGCTTGGAACGCTTGAAACAATAAGTGGTCCGCGGGTCTTGGCGGTTGAGCGAAAGCTCCCACACCCCAGCTTCACACACTCTCACTCACACACTCAACTCACCAAGGAGATGTAGGAGATGAGATGGACAAGAAGAGGAAAGGATATAAAGATTTCACAATACCATGTTCCTCACTCCAGACACTCTCTTACATGTCCTCTCCTTCTGTTCATAGACAATAGAGTAATAAGGACATAGAGAGAAAAGTTTGCACACACATGAATAGCTTGTTCCATTCTTTTTATCCGTTATATAAAAGTTTCTAGAGTTAGTGTGTTGATATATCAAGATCCTTGTGAGCTACCATCAAGTATACACCTTGGTGATGTGACATGACTTATTGGTGTGTTAGCTAACTAAAATGGAGGATATACCAATGATTCTACAATTAGACTACACCCATGAATTCCACTATTGGTTATATTGGGACATCCCCATCTATCCCTAGCGAGTCCATGCTTAGTAACCACATGTAGATATATTTTAGTACTTTCATATTAGTCTCTTATTATGTTGTAGACTAAGTCCTTTTGTGTAGTAGAACAATAGCATTTAAATCCTATCTCTCTGTGTATTCAAGTCTCCATTGTGTATGTGTGCTCTTGGTTGCTTCATCTCTCTCTCCTCTTGTTTGCTTTCATGGTATTATCAAAGTCACCCCACTATTGGTGTGAAGCTCAATCAAAGGCTAAGATGAAGGTAACACTAGTCAAATACATCTCTTATTGTAGTTTGATTTGCCATGGAATATAGTCGTAGGAGTTTCTTTAGGTTGATGGCTGCAATCTCCGATCATAGTGACACTTGTAAGTGTAAAGAGTAGTATATATATTATAGATAAGTCCTTTGGGACTTTATTGCAATGATTTTTTCCATCTAATGTCATTTTGGCCTCCATTCTAGCACTACAAGTTGATTGAAAGTAGTTTTTAAATATAGTACAAATTCTATTGTGTTTGTTGTTTACATGTATAGAGGTTATAGATTTTGAATGTGTAAGGTTTCCGGTGTATGATAGGTTGTAGACACAAAAGGCTTTCTGCATATAGATTATAGATTGATGTTATTATGGTACAATCTGTAAAAAATATTGTGTATTTTGGTTGTGGTGCACCTAGTATTGGCTTGATTGCAAAAGGTAGGTTTTGCAACATTGCTTATCTTATCCAAATGTCTAATAATTTTAACTAGATTCTCAATAAGAAGCTTAATAAGAATATTTATCGTACATGGAAGTTTAGGATGAATATTTTCTTGAAAGGCAAAGGTGTTTGCACTTATATTAAAGGAGATATGGTAGCAGCACCCAAATTCCCTCAATGAAATGCTACCATAGAATAGATAAAGGCTAAGGAGAATTGGAATCAAACACAGAGTAATGTGATACATTAGCTATCTACGAGTATCATAACTACTATAATGGGTTATTTGTAGAAATCTAAAACCCCTGCTATTGATTGGAAGATTTTGGAAAGGTTGTTTAAAGTAAATACAAAGGCCAAATTTTTTTAATGCAAGTTGTTATTGATTGGAAGATTATGGAAAGGTTGTTTAGGTAAATACAAAGGCCAAAAAATTGTAGTGCAAATTAGAGCTAAATCAAGTTAGAAGAGGGAATCTATCCTTCAATGAATATGCATTAAAGATCAGGAGTATTGTGAAATCTCTTAGATTCATCATTGTATCAATTATAATAATGATAATCATATCTCACAAGCAAGTTTAGATGGACTAGGAGATGAGTACAGGAGCTTTATGTCATCTATGAATGCCAAGGATGTATCCATGACTTTGTAGATCTGATTTCTATATTGATTCTATCTGCCTTTGCAAATTTCTGAAAATAAAAGATATATTGGGAAAGTATTGGGATGACATTGGTTTATGATATCTTGTAGTGGACTAAACTTAGAGTTCAATCCCACTCAGAATACAAAAGAAAATATATAAAAATACACAAATAAGGAACTTGTTCTAGGCTTGTATTACCATTAGTAGCTTGTGCTCTCTCTCTCTCTCTCTCTCTCTCTCTCTCTCTCTCTCTCTCTCTCTCTCTCTCTCTCTCTCTCTCTCTCTCTCTCTCTCTCGGAACTAACATCTCACTCTTACATGGCAAGATGCCATATGAGATCATGTTGCAAGAAAAGCAAATCTATAGGCATGGTACACATTATGTGACTATGTATGTTAGAAATCCTAGGCCAAGATACAAACCTTTATGAATGCACCTAGAATGCCCCTCTTCTTTGCACATAAAACACACAAAAAAAAACTCCATGCATCCTTGTCTCACTTAAGTCCAACAATTGAGATTTAGTAGTTAGGATGTCATCACCCACTAGGTAAACTAAATATAAGTGCTATACATCATGGCAAGGATCTATATGTATGCCTAAATATGCACACAGAGTGAATGAAAAAGTACACATGTAAAGCTTTATTAAATCAGTGGTGTTGGGTTGCAAACAATCCTTGTAGTTCAATGAGTGCAAATCTAATGTTGGTTCACAAAGCTATTGGCACCAAGGCATCTACCCTCATACTAACGATAGCAATATGTAGCATAATGAAAATTCTGACAATCCTTAAAGTGATAGTTGAAGAGAAAACGTTAAGCTACAAAAATACAAAATTAAAATTTCATTTGTATCATTGGGAAAAACATATTAAGAGGCCATTGTCATTTCATTGGAAACACCTATTATTGATGCTTCATTTAGTCCTAGGCTTTCTTAAGATTCATATTATACTACTAAAGTAGGGCATGCATGCAATCTAACTCTTCTTTTTCATGAGGATTTATCTTCTCATTGAACATGATCATAGAAAAGAGCACCTTATACCCATACAAAGCGTCAAAGGGAGAGACTCCTACGTTGGAATGAGTGTGGAGTTGTTATTGGCAAACTCAACCAAATGGAGCCATAAATCCCATGCATGTGGCACATCATGGTAGAAGTGTCTTAAGTAGGTCTCAAGCCACTTAGTTATCCTTTTAATTTGGTCATTAGTCTGGGGATGATATGATGTAGATGGAGTTAACTTTCTCTCCATTTAGCTGAAAATTACCTCTACCAAAACCTTCTCATAAACTTAGCATCCCTATCATAAACTATGACCTCTTCTAGCCCATACATATTAAGAACATGCTCTTTAAAATAATTGGTTATTTTGAATTCATAATCTTACCATGTCTTCCTAAGAGTGCTTCCTAATGACTTTGGTAACTACCACTGGTTGAATTCATAATCTTACCAAGTCTCCGTGAGAGTGGTTCCTAATGACTTTGGTAACTACCACTAGTTGTAAGATTTTAACTTATTACCCTGTGCAAGAAGTTATCTTTACTTTAGGGATCTACACAATCCTTTTAATTTGAATATTTTCAACTAATCATGTCTTATACATACATCAATGACACTTTTAATGTGAGGGATTTATATGCAATAGAAGGAACCTGCAAGGCTTGAAGCATGGATGGCCCATGCAATTTTCTCCATTAAACAAATTAATACCATAATTTAACAATAAGTTGGAACTATAGTGGAACCTCATACAATTTAAAATTATTTGTCTCTTAACATTCATGATAAGAATCCACTCATCTCTAGTTAATACTACACAAATAGTATGGATAGGTAAAAAATATGCAAGATACTAAAGTATCTATTTTTCTTATAGACTAGCTTCCAATTTGAGAAGTCTAGTCGAGTCAATTTTATCTTCTTGGTAAGCTAAGAAGCACACACATCAAAAATAGAATTTATACATTCACATTTCTATTCATGAAATAAATAGTCCAATGCTACCTTGCAATTTTCAAGAAGCTTACGTAGCCTTTTCATTACAATCCTTCTTTGGTTATTGACAATTCCCTAAATGGATTATGAATTAAGCTCTTGAATTGCTTTTGGAAGTTTAACATGTTTAACAACATGACATACTGTGTGTTGAATGATGAATTGAAATTTTTTCTAGCATTGTTCAAGAAAGAAGATTATTCAGCATTATAAAGGAAGAAAAATAACTTCTCAATTAGGCTTTCCTTTCCATTAACAATTTCTGCTCCAACATAAGTGCCAATGTTCTTTAAGGCTTCTATATCAACTTCTATATTCTCTCTAATGTCTAGGTCTTCTAGGATCTCTCTATAACCACATGTTATGGTTGCTTTCATATTTTCCTTAAGGACCTTTATTTGTATGTTAATGAAAAAAGCATATAGGAATAGAGTGGAACTTATAGATATCAATCACTTGTAGAAAATGATAATTGTTTGAGCTAGTATCATAAAATTTAAATACCTAACAATACCAAGTACCTAAAGAGTTTTGTAAATCTTATATGAAAGCTAAACACTAGAGGAAATGAGTGAATCATTTATACTTTTTTTTGTGAGGATTTTGAACATTCTAAGGCCATAGCTGAGCTCAATAGGCAGTTTTGATGTTTTCACCACAAAAATAATTTGATTGTGGAGTGAAAGTTATGGCCTTTTTTGTGATGTGATCTACTTCCATTCTACAATGCACGTAGTAGCAATTTGACCTAGGAGTCTGGGTGGATTGGACTACAAAAAGGCCATTATCTTATAATGGGGTCATGTTTGTACTCAAAATGATTAAAATGGACAATCTAAACTCATCTGCCCTTAACAGTTTCAAAATTCTCACCAAAAAAAAAATCATAAGAAATTTTTTCATTTCTTCTAGTGTTTACTGTGCATCTTAAAATTTGGCATATGAAACTATCTTTTTCTTTATGTACTTATTAATACCATATGTTTATTAGAAGTCATTATATTAGTTCAAACAATTGCATTTTTTTGAAGTTATTGATATCAAAGCTATTATATCATTATACTTGGACACCTCAAGAAATGCTAACCATGATAAATATCCACCTTAAATTATCTCAATATATCTTCATCTTTAAGATCGCTTCATCATTTAGTAAGGTGCTCCCCATAACTTTCAAGCCTTATGGAGTCTTTAATATTGTTAATGGGGTTTTTAGATTAAAACATGGTCAAACCCTACAATGAACTAGAAGGCAATTTGGAAGCATCAAGTTGTCTCCCAATGCATTGTAAGATTTGACCATTTTTAATAGTATTAATTCTTGTTATCCTTGCATAAAATATCATTATAAACTCTATATTTCTTACTTTTTCAATCTCATTGCTTATTGTTAAAGAAGGGTTAGAGCTTTATCAAATAAAATTTGTTATACTTTTGGTATTTTTACACATTAGGAAGACTTGCAAGAGAGTTTGTTATTTCATAATATCCTATCATGAGTGGCAAGGTTTTTCAATAAGTACATTCTAAATAGTGTTTGTCGTTAAACCATTTAAATTCTTCTAGTAACCTAATCTTGGTCCATGGAGCTCCTATCAAAGTGTTGTAATGTTTGATCTCTAATAAGATGAAAAGAGAGGTGGAGTGAGAGGGTGGGAGATCAATTAAGGGAGATAGATAGGGAAAGAGAGATAGAGAGGGACACTATGAGAGAGAGAGAGAGAGAGAGAGAGAGAGAGAGAGAGAGAGAGAGAGAGAGAGAGAGAGAGAGAGAGAGAGAGAGAGAGAGAGAGAGAGAGAGAGAGAGAGAGAGAGAGAGGACCATCAAGATTTTTCTCCTTTTCCACAATTATAAAGAAGCTTTGTCAAATAACCTAGAAGATAGCATTAAGGATGTAGATCATGTCAAACCTAGTTACGATAATTGGGTTTGAGTTGTTTATTATATATTTGCTTATTTTTATTTTTATTAAAAGTACTTTTTGAATTGATCTTCTTTATTAATTTAAAAATATTATGTTCCTTAATTTGATATACCTGCTCTATGATTTTCCATGTGAATTAATAAGAAGATTTAAGAGGTTATGTGGTTGTTGGATCCACAAAGTCAACAGAAAGAGGATATATGGATGTTCAATTTGTTGGACCAATGAAGTAATCAGTAGTTCAAATAACCCCAAGATCTGATGGGAATGTTGCACATCAGGGGAGATTTGGACTGAAGTTTGGGCCTTGTAAGAAATTCCACCTCAAAATAGAGAGATTAATTCAAAAACCATTGAAAATAACACAAAATTTAGCTTAAATAAAATTTTTATTTTTATTTAAAATGCATAAATTAGCATAAAGTTTTTAAGTTGTCAATTACCATTAATCAAGAGTCTAAAGGTTAATACATGTTAAATAGGCTAGTCAATGCTCAAAATTTGATGACTCTTATCTAGATGAATTTGAAATAAAGACACACTTCCTTTTCATTAAAACTTGAGCCAAGATTTGAGTTATCCTTTTACATGTTATGTTTGACACATTCTCATTTGAGGTATTCTCATCTCTTACAAGCAACTTAAGATAATACTAAGAAGCTTGTGAGGATGGCTCTAGTTGAATAAAAATCATAGAGGATGGTGGAAGGGGCCTAATCATCGTAAAAGAGGTACAAGAGAGATGTATATCACCTCCATACCAAGCTTGATATATACAAATATTTGAGGAGATTATTAGATCTATATTAGAGAAGCATAAGTGGATGTACATTAATCTTCACAATGATCTTGATCATGAGTCTGAATCTAAGTAAGAAAATAAATCTTATGTTTTGTTAGGATTTTGCAATGTAACACAAGCTTTGGGATATGCAAGATATGAAGTTACAATAGGGCAGTATAAAGAAGAGGATACATATAACAAAGTAAGATATTTTCTAAACATCTTTTAATGATTATTATTTCTATATATCAAATAATTTTCATTTGCTTTATTGAAATTGACCATAGATTTTTGAGAACATGTCTATGCATTTAGTAAAAAACATCTAGGCACATATGTCAAAATGTTATTGAGTTTGTCAAACTAACAAATCCTTTGAGATAGAAATCTTATTTGTTGGAGTTTTTTTTTTGTACAAAAAATTTAGTTGTATCAAAAAAAGAGTGTTACATAATTAACTAGCTTAACCTTGGGTTTAAGTGATTTAGTAATTTAAAATGTATTGAATTATTTGACAGTACAATAGATACAATTATATCCCTTGGCTTCCAAATGAATACAATAGTATATCAATTCAGCCAACTCAAGGGATGAAGAAACCATGGTATCAAGCTCATTCATATTAGTCAACTATATGAGATACAATGGAGTGTAAAAAGTTAATATTCTAAATGAACTATATTAATGAACATATAGAAAGCTTGCTCAACATAGCCAATCCAAAATAAAGTAATCCAACACTTAAAGAGACAAGCAATGGGAGAATCGTGGCACAAATCTAATGTGGTAATTAAACATCCTTAATATATTGTGGAATACAATATATGTACTTAAACCTCTCTTATATTTGCTAATTCCATATCCAATAAATATATCATCATATACCATAAGCTGCAAGATCTCTAGATACAATTAATTGTACTGCAAATTCTTCTAAAGTTCTCATAAGCTTCATGGATACTAAAACATTTACAATTAATTACAACATGGATACCAAAATCACAATAAAATACATTATACTTAAATATTTTGATTCCTCTTAGGTACAAGCAAAACATCACTCTATGTTGGAATACTTTGTTTCTTAATCTTGACTAGCGTTCCGCGCACGCTTCGCGTACACAGAACGCTAGGCCGCTTCGCTAACTTGAAGCCGCAAGTGAAGTTGCCATTCTATCGCACGGTAACTTTGCTCAACAATCCATTTCTCATCTTTCTCTCTCCTTTTTTCTCTCTCTCTCTCTTTCTTTGCCTTCTATTTTAGTTTATTTTTTTCTCTCTTGGTTCTCTCTCTCTCTCTCTCTCTCTCTCTCTCTCTCTTTTCTCTCCCGCTTTTCTTCTTCTCTCTCTCTCTCTCTCCTTTTATTCTCCCCCCTCTCTCCTCTCTTTTCCTTCTCTCTCCCTCCCTCTTTTTTCATTTTTCTTCTTCTTCTTCTCTCTCTCTCTCTCTCTTTAAATTTCTCTCTCTCTCTCTCTCTCTCTCTCTCTCTCCTTTTCTTCTCTTTGCACTTTTCTTCTCTCTCTCTCTCTTTAAATCTCTCTCTCTCTCTCTCTCTCTCTCTCTCTCTCTCTCTCTCTCTCTCTCTCTCTCTCTCTCTCCTTTTCTTCTCTTTGCACTTTTCTTCTCTCTCTCTCTCTTTAAATCTCTCTCTCTCTCTCTCTCTCTCTCTCTCTCTCTCTCCTTTTCTTCTCTTTGCACTTTTCTTCTCTCTCTCTCTCTTTAAATCTCTCTCTCTCTCTCTCTCTCTCTCTCTCTCTCTCTTCCTTCTCTCTTTCTCTTCTATTTTTTATTCTCGCTCTCTTTTTGAATTTTATCTTTTCTCTCTCTATAATTCTCTTTACATGTTCTCTCTCTCTTCTTCTTCTTTCACTTTCTTCTCCCCCCCTCAATCTCTCTTAAAGTATGTAAATTTTATCTTTTTCTTATATATAATTCTCTCTTTATGTTTATATTCTCTCTCTCTCTCTCTCTCTCTCTCTCTCTCTCTCTCTCTCTCTCCGTCCCCTTTTCTTCTTCTCCCCTTTCTCTTAATTTTTCTTTTTTTCTTCTCTTCCTCTCTCTTTTAAATTTTATCTTTTTCTTCTCTCATTCTCTCTCTTTTGAATTTTATATTCTCTCTCTCTCTCTTCCCCCCTCTCTCCTTCTCTCTCCCTTCCTCTCTCTCTCAAAAAATTATTCTTCTCTTTTCTCTTTTCTCTTTTTCCCTTTTTTCCCATCTCTTTTCTCTTTTCTCTTTTTCCCTATCTCTCTTCCTCTTTTCCTCTCTCTTCTTCTTATTCTTCTTCTTCTCTCTCTCCCCCCTCCTCTCCTTTCCTTCTCTCTCCTCTTTTTTCTTTTTTTCTTCTCTCTTTAATTTTTTTTCTTTTCTCTTTCTTTTAATTTTTATATTTCCTCTCTCTATATTCTCTCTGTATTCAAATTCTCTATCTTCTTCTTATTTTCTCTCTCTCATTTTCTTCTCTATATCTCTGTCCCCCCTCTCTTCTCTCTTTTCCTTTTTTTTTTTCCTCTCTCTCTCTCTGTCTATCTCTCTCTCTCTCTCTCTCTCTCTCTCTCTTAAATTTTATATTTCCTCTCTCTATAATTCTCTTTCTCTCTGTTTCCTCCCTCTCCTCTTCTTTCTTTTTTGCTCTTTGTATATATATATATATATATATATCTCTCTCTCTCTCTCTCCTTATTTTAATTAAAAAAAGTTTTTTTCTTTTTCTTTTTCTTTTCTCTTTCTTTTAAATTTTATATTTCCTTTCTCTATGATTCTCTCTTTGTGTTCAAATTCTTTTTCTTCTTCTTCTTTTCTCTCTCTCATTTTCTTCTCTATGTCTCTCTTCCCCCTCTCTCCTCTCTTTTCCTTTTTTCTTTTCCTCTCTCTCTCTCTCTCTCTCTCTCTCTCTCTCTCTTAAATTTCATATTTTCTCTCTATAATTCTCTTTCTTTCTTTTAAATTTTATCTTTCCTCTCTCTATAATTCTCTCACTGTGTTCAAATTCTTTCTCTTCTTTTTTTCTCTCTCTTATTTTCTTCTCTCTGTCTCTCTCTCCCCCTCTCTTCTCTCTTTTCCTTTTTTTCTTTTTCTCTCTCTGTCTCTTAAATTTTATATTTTCTCTCTCTCTAATTCTCTTTCTCTCTATTCCCCTTCTCTCTCTCTCTCTCTCTCTCTCTCTCTCTCTCTCTCTCTCTCTCTCTCCGTCTCCTCTTCTTTCTTTTTTTCTCTTTGTATATTTCTCTCTCTCTCTCTCCTTATTTTATTTAAACAAAAATTTTACATTAAAAATTTTAATATGAGAAAGAGAGAGAGAGAAAACCTAAGCCCTACGCATGAGAGAGAGGGGGAGGGGAAGAAGAAAAATGTCCAATTAAAAAAATGCTATTCTCTTTCCTCTTTCTCCCCTTCTCTCTCCTTCTTCTTCTTTTTATCCTTCTTCTTATTCTTCTCTCTCTTTTATTCTATCTCCTTCTCAAAGTGTGTGAAAAACTATGTTCGAAAAACTTTAAATTAAAAAAAGCTTTTAAAATGTTTAATTTAAAAAATTTTAAATTAAGAAGTTTAATCTAACTGAGAGAGAGAGAGAGAGAGAGAGAGAGAGATATAAAACCTAGGCCCTACACATGAGAGAGAGGGAGGGGAGGGGGAAGGAATTTAATTAAAAAGGGGATGGGGAAAAGAAAGAGAAATATTATA